>NC_085091.1:5112683-5125183 GCF_963422355.1 Corticium candelabrum | reverse complement strand
CTGCCGGTTCAGATGCAGCAGCACGTGAACTTGAAAATGATCTCAAGTAGGAAGAAGCAGTCGCTGACAGTGGTGCCTTGTTCTTCCCACTAGCAGTGGAATCGTATGGTTGTTGGACTCCTACTAGTCTGGATACTATTAAAACTATTGCGTCTAAAGTAGTGGCTGCGACTAGCATTCCTTTTACACAAGCGTGTTCTAATTTAATGCAACAATTGTGTGTTAATTGTGGAAATTTGATGCTCGTATGATACAAAGTAGATTAATGTTAGATGCTGATTGCTTGGGATTTGCCGGTTTTGTCTGTTAGTACTTTGTTATAAAATTTAATTATATAAATATATGTGTGTGTGTGTGTGTGTGTGTGTGTGTGTGTGTGTGTGTGTGTGTGTGTGTGTGTGTGTGTGTGTGTGTGTGTGTGTGTGTGTGTGTGTGTATGTATATATAGAGAGATATGTAAAATACCAGTGTACAAAACCAATTACTTTATAACTTCCATCAAATATGACAGAAACACTTGGTACAATAGAACGTCCCTAAGTAGTAAATATTGTTAAATTGTTGGCAACTACATTTACTTGCATCTGAAGAGGGAAGAAAACGAACATCCGGGAAATTGCAATATATCCGGGCGTACGATAACTGCTAAAATGGCGACAACCAGTGAACGATACTGCGTCTCGGAATATGCCATTTTGCTACGCTTGACTTCGTGTATACTTTCTTTATAGCTTAGATGGCGTTGTCATTGATCGAAGGGGCTAACTGGGGTTTTGTAGGTTTAGTTTGTGGCGTCTAGTGGTGCGGCATGAAACCGTTGGTCAGATTGTTCTCTGAGTGCAACCAAATTAGCGTCTCTGAACGTCCAACAGTTTTCCGAATACGCTCTTGGTTTTGTCTTTTTCAAAATCTTTTGAGCGCTAATGGCCAGCCGCAGACAAACTCAATTACTTTCTAGAACATCCATGAAATGTGAAAGAAACATTTGGTACAATAGAACGTTGCTGAGTAGTAAATATTGTTAAATTGTTGGAAACTACATTTACTTGCATCTGGAGAGGGAACAAAATGTACATCCGGAAATTGCAGTATATCCGGGCGTATGATCACTGCTAAAATGGCGACAACCAGTGTACGATACTGCGTCGCGGACTATGCTGTTTTACTACGCTTGACTTCGTGTAAACTTTCTTTTTAGCTTAGATAGCGTTGTCATTGATCGAAGGGGATAACTGGGGTTTTGTAGGTTTAGTTTGTGGTGTCTAGTGGTGCGGCATGAAACCGTTGGTCAGATTGTTCTCTGAGTGCAACCAACTTAGCGTCTCTGAACGTCCAACCGTTTTCCCAATACGCTTTTGTTTTTGTCTTTTGCAAAATCTTTTGAGCACCAATGGGCAGCCGCGTCGTAGGCTTCCAATTAGCCGGAGTCAAAGACGTCTAAGAAGACGGCTTCGGTGTCGCTTCGTGCCTGTGTGAATTTAATCGTCGGGTGTATGTTGTTTAGTTGGGTCATGTCGGCGTCGAATTGTCGGTCGGTTCCTTGCCATACGACGAATATGTCGTCTATAAATCTCTTGCAGAGGCGGGGTTTAATCGGTTCGTCTTCGAGGAAGCGGTCTTCGAGTTTTGCCATAAAGAGATTTGCTAATGTGGGCGCGACTCGCGTGCCCATGGCCACGGCGAAGTGTTGTCTGTATATCTGGCCGTCGAAGGCGGACACGTCTCTGAATATGTGGCTTAGTAGTGTCATGTGTGCGAGGTTTCGGTCACAGCCGTAGTGTCTGAGTAGCATGTTGGTGCAGGATTTGGCCTCGTCTTGCGGTATGTTCGTGTATAACGACGTGACGTCGATCGTCACGAGTGTGGCGTCTCGTGCGAAGCGAGTCTTTTCGAGTATGTTTACGAATTCGCACGAGTTCCGTGTATAGCTGCTTTGTAGGAGTACGATCGGTTTGTGGAGGTGATCGACGTATTGGGAGATAGCCTCGGTGGGTCCTGAGCTTCCCGATACTATCCGTCTGTAGGTTAACTAGTTTTTGTGTATTTTGCTCAGGAACTACGTAGAGTGGTTGTGTTCTTGCCTCGCTAGGTATTTTGATCAGTGCTCGTAGTGTGTCTCGGTCGATGAGGCCGTGACGACTTATGTTAATGATGAATCTATGGATCTGTTTCCTGATACCCGTCGGGGGGTCGGTTTCGAGGCGTTGGTACGTGACGGTATCCCTACGTTTTAGAGGCCTTTGCGGGCGTATGTCTGTCTGTCTTGGACGACGATCATGGATCCCTTGTCTGCATTCTTTATGACTATGTCATCGCGTTTGCTGAGTCGTTCTAGGGCTCTGTCTTCTTCTCTTGTGAGATTTTGGAATATTTTTTGTGTCGGTTTGGTTTTCGTTAGCGCGAGGCGTGTTCTTTCGATGTATTCTTCGAGGACGGTGTTGTTTGTCTTGATTGGGTCCCAAATGGATCGTCTCTTGAACGGTGTCGTGCCGTAAGCATGGGCGGTTCTTTGTGCGATAGTGTAGTCTGTGGTGTCTGGGTATTCGTGTGTGTCACGGTGGTTTGTGTCTCTTGTGTTGTCCGTCGTTCGCCACGGTTTGCGTGTAGTGTGAGTCTCAGTTTACGGGCGAAATTGTCGAATTCTTGTAGGTGGCGTTGTCGTTTGGGTCTCGTCTCGGTAGTTACGAACGTTAGTCCCTTGTCGAGTACTGTTAGTTCGGTGTGTGACAGTGTAGCATGACTTTTGTTTATGACGTATCCGCCGACTGTGGCTGGGGTGTCGAGTATGGATTTCAGACAATTTGGAGCGGAGAAACGAGACTCAGATGTGCAATTTATAACATGACGTGTATTCGTGTCAATGCTTTCATCACTCATATCAGTTACTGCTATTAGATTATTAGAGTTACTTTTTATCATCAACGTTTCCTCCACTTCGCTTAGCGAGTGTTTTTCGTTTGTCTTTCGGCGGCAGCGTTGCCGTCAACAGTTATTGACGGTGTTTCTGATGTAGTGTGTCTTGAACGATCTGTGTTCGGATACAAATAATACAGGTGCCATGTGAGTACGATCATAATCGGGTGTCAGTGTCAACGGGGCTCTTTCAGGTTCGTTTTGTGTTATTACCGTGAGCATCGTTGCTGGTTTCGTATGGTCTGTGGAGGTGGTTTTTCCGGGAGGACGACGTTTGAGGTTTGAGTTCGTTAACATCGGCTTTTCGCCTGCGTTCGTTGAGCATTCTTGTTTTGGCCATTTTGCGCTTGAGTTCGGTGGCGTGGACTCTGTCTAAGGGTGTTTGTCGCAGTTTGACGGTCGAGTCCTGCTCTACCTCTACCTTGTTTGCAATGAGCCTCTCTGTTTGGGCTTTTTCCGCTTGTAATTCGGTGTTTTCCGTGTTGTGGTGCTCGGTTAGGAGGTTCATTGCTTCACAGCCGAAGCTTCGTTTGAGGAGTTCGAATTTCTTCGAAATATCCGTTTTGTGTCCCAGAACGGGCTCAATGTGATTGGTCACTTTTAGGCATGGTGGAATCAGGTCCTCTACCTTGGACATCTGTATGTATACTTGATGGTGTGTGAGACTCTCCATCTTGTTTGACTGGTATGCGTGTTTGTCTAGGAGGCGCTCGATGGATTCAGTTGTGATGTGTGCGGTGTCGTCCGCTGGTATGTTGTTTGTTTGTTGTAGGAGTGTGAGGATCTGCGATTGTGGCGGTGGTTGGTTTGTGCTTGGTGGAGGTGGTAGTGGTAGTTGCATCGTCGAAGGTTGTTGTGTAGTCGTGGCGGCAGCGTTGGATAGGGTGGGAGCGGTGGCGGAGGTGGTAGCGGCAGTGGTCGTTCTACCGCGTCGTCCCGCAGTCCGGTTCGTGTCGATCCCGTCCATCGACTATTGACCGGAGCATTTTATTGTGCCTCCGTTGTATTGACTGTTGGTAGTAGGTTGCGATGACGAGATTCTTGTGTGGTATGCGGGTCTTGTTGCTGTTTCTGCCTCGTTTGGTCGGTGGTATTCGTAAAGAGGGTTTCTGAGTGAGTTGGAATACATTGACCTTTTTCTAGATGGGTCAAACAACGCACGAACAGTCAAACAGGAGGGAGGGGAGAAAGGGGAGAAACAGTGTTGAAGTATCATGATAGTATATTGTAGTATAGTGAGTCGGTTATGGGGTGTCAAAGGCACATGTTCTATCGTTAAATGGTGGTTGCGTGTGTCGTGTATCGAGGCTATTCGTGTCTAGTGTGCGTTTTTAACGTGTGTGTGTACCGTTTCTCGGTCGTCTCTGTCGAGTATGTTCTTCGTTCTCGGTCGCCCCGAATCATCGGACGCGTTTCGGTAAGAACCTTCATTAGCGCTATCGGGGTCGACGTAAGTCACGAACCGAGAAGAGAGGAGAGTGAGGAGAAGAGACTCGTGTCTGAGTGTGGTGGTCATAGTCTATCGTTGTTTGTGAGCTTAACTTATCGAATGCGTGATTGCCGTGATATTTGCGAGTGATAGAGAGTGTCTTCTTTGTTGCGTCGCGTCTTCGTCTTTGTCGGGATCGTGTTTTCGAGATATACGTTGAGTGGGTCGTTCAGAGAGAGTGAGGACGAAAGCTTGATCGAATTTCCACGATGTTTTCGTTTGACACTATTTTGTTAACGGTATGGCGAGTTATAGTATCGTTCCCCGACCTGACGACAAAATGGAGCCCACTATACGGATTTTCTGCTGGAACGCACACCCCATTCAAGACGCACAACATACCCTGATAGTGCTATACACGTATACATGCGTAATAGAATTATATTCATCAGGTCAAGATGAAACGTTCACGATATATTCGGCGACGTACACGTAGTCTTTCGTACCCAACAATAGGTAAATTCGACTATTTTGGCGAATACTCAAACGCGATCTATCGAACCACGTCCAAGAACTAATTCTACGTTCTGTTCCGCTCCATTTTCGCGGACCGCAAAGAGAAGCATTCACTAGACTTCTTGGCCGGACGACGACAAAAAAGACTCGAATTAGCCACGCTTGGGACAAGACAGTTACGAAGCCAAAAACCTGTTGAGTCTTTTCAAATTCCAGTCACCCTTCAATGCTCTGCAACTGTTAAACCAACTCAGTGTGTATCATCACTGCCACGTCGTCTTTCACGCAATCAATTAACTACTGATTATATAACTGAATATCATACCAATAAATGGCTAAATTAACTAATAACAAAGACTCCTCATTAACGTCAAATCGCAACTTTCGATCAAACCACTGACTCATTCAACAGTATATGCATGTATATACCGCGTTCGTGTATGCATGATAATAGCAACTGATTCCATATGTTCAATCGTATATAGGTATACCGCAAACTCTGATCATTTAGAGATAATGTTAACCCGAAATGGTATCACCCAGAAATAGCAGAACTAAAGAGCGTGTTTGCCATCGTTGTGACGGACGCAATCACGACTCTGAAGAGTGTTGGTACAAGAGTGCCACTTGCCGGGTTTGCAACGCTAGAGGTCATATCGCCAAAGTGTGTTGGAAACGGAAGCAATCTGGCCAGAATTGTAAAGCGAGTTATTGCTCGGGATTTTAGAACCACAAGCAAGAATCGAAGAAGACGACGATGTGAGTATAATATATACTCTGACAGACAAACCTAGCTTACCCAAAGTCACCGTGGAAGTTGCGGCGTTAGGCCCCGGTCACACTACGTCAGGACTGACGGCGACGCTTGCGTTTGCGTTTCACGCGTTTTGTCTAATTACATGCAAACGTAAATGTGCGGTCACACTTGTAGAGAGTATTTGTTGACTCCCACGTTCACATCGGCGTTGATGTACATAGGTACGTTGCGTGGGCGTTTCTTTAGTGTTGGAAGGTGCTATTGTCGCTGTTGTCACCTTCGCGTACGTCTGCAACACTCGTTCTAGGGTATTTGACCTACTGAGACTTTGCAATTGGTTCATTTGTTTTGATCGATCGTCAACAAGCGCCATGTCTGCGGATCGTGGAAAGTCAACAGCTGCAGCTACTAGGAAGCAGAAAGTCATTTGGTCGCCAAACGCGGAAGCAAAACTGATAGAGCTGTGGTCTGATGTACTTGGCAAATATGACGGCAAAATGATGACAAAAAAATCCAAGGAGAAGATTGTCACCCAGCAGCTGAATGACTACTGCGATCAAGTCAGTCTTCAACATTTCTCGGAGTCGGAGGTGCGCAATAAAATAGACAGCATTGTCAAGAAAGCGAAAGGGATCTATGCGCAGTATCGTCTTCCAAAAGAAACGGGGCGTGAAACAGATGATGCCGATATTGCGCTTGATGAGGAAGCTGCCAAATTAGCATGGCCTAACTTTGCTGTTTTTATTGCTCACTTTCGAAACCATCCCTCACTGGGACCTGGCTCTGTTGACGACGCTTCTTTGCTACCTAATCTACCGCTATCTCAGCGTGCTGAAGAGGACTTGTTTGTAACCACAGGTGTTGTGGCAGAGGAAGCCCAACACCCACTTCCCACACGTTCCAGACCAACTACACCTAGTTCACGTACATCAACTCCCGTACAGCCACCACTAGAGTCTTCGAGCGAAAATGACGCTGAAGAGGAAGCAGCACCAAAGGCAAAGAAGAAAAGGAAGGCTCCCAAGACCCCAAGAGTTGGTACTGCGGGGTCTCAGCTAGCATTCATTCAGGCCATGACAGAAATGCAAGAATCTAGCCAAAGGCGACAGTTTGAGCATGAACAGGCTATGCAACTGCAACTGCAGCAGTTTGAAGAAAGAAGAGAGAGAGAGAGGCAGCAGAACGACAGAGATATTCGCCTGAATGAAGAGGAAATGAGGAAAAAGATGTCTCAGGAGAGTCAAATCTTTCAAACTCAGCTTATGCAGCAACAGCAAGCATTTCAGGCTGAGCTCTTTAAACGCCTCTTTTCTGATAAGCAATAGTTATAATTGAAAATGTCTAACTTGTTGCATGTCTTTTACATTTACTCAATGTCTATGTGTATAATTTAAAATATTCTTGAAATAACAACAATCTGTAGTAATTTAAAATATCTGTAGTAAGGCTAGACTTGAGAAATATCAGTGTCTAGGATTGGTAGCATGAACCCAGTCTGCAAGGGTATCCCTGACACGTTGTGCATCATCATCAACTACATGCTGGTGAGGAGGACCTACAACATCATTGTTATAAGCAGCATCTTCGGGCAACCAGTCTTCTTCAAAGGGACAGTTGTGCCTCTCGCAAATATTGTGAAGAGCACAAGCAACTGTAGCTACTTGGCTCGCGAACTCCGGATTCTTGAGGTTGCTATGTGCTGTCACTTGCCATCGCCCCTTGAGTCTTCCAAAAGCCTGTTCCACTACTCTCCTTGTTCGAATGACAGAATAATTAAAGCTCTTTTCTCTGCCAACATGATTGTCACCATCATAACATTTTATGACAGTCGAACTGAGGGGAAATGCTGCATCCGCAACCAGAAATGGCCTGATTGATAATCCCCCAATAATTTTTTGATGTACCGTAGACAACCAAACATCACTGTCTATATTTTGTTTCAGCTGACTGTTTCTGAATGTGTACGAGTCTCCGACAGACCCTGGCCGACCAGAGTTGACTGAAATAAATATTCCTCTGGCATCAACACACCCCAGCACTATGATGCTATGAAATCTTTTGTAACAGTAATAGCTGTCTCCAAATTTGCTAGGTTTTTTTATTTGCATAAAAGTCCCATCTAATGCTCCACCACAGTGAGGCAAACAACAGAGTGCTTCAAAGTCAGCAATAACTTGGTCCAGTTCATCTCCAGTGGGAAAACGAATAGAATCTGGAACCAGAAACCGACGCAACACATACATTCCCTCGTGCACAATTGACACAATAGAAGCTTTTGCAACTCGGTAGATTATAGATAGTTCTGAAAAAGACGTTGAATGAGCAAGCCAGTGTAGAGTAATTGCAAAGCGCTTGTCTGCATTTATTGGTTTCCTCAAATTGGTGTTTTGCTTTTGTAGACGCCAGCCGTATCGTCTAAATAGAAACCAGAATGTTGCTTTTGTGACTCTGTATCTGTCCAGATACTGTTTGTCTTCCCAATCAGGGAAAGCTAGCCCATGTTCCCTCCATGTACCTTGCACATCTTTCTCCCAAAATCCAGCACCTCTAGGTGCTGTCCAAAATCGTCGCTGACGCCTGAGCTGCTTCACTAATTGCCACACATAGGGATTCATCCACATATCCGTGCAGTGCAAAACAGAAGGCGGCATCAATTTCCTAGGAAACCCGGTCTTCACAGATGTAAATCGGAAACCATAGCGAAGAAAGTTGTCATATGATGGTATTTCAGCTCGCGGTACGCCAGACGAGAACAGCAGAAAAACGAAAAACCAGCGTTTACTATCTCTGCTTGTCAGCATCATGACACAACGGCACAACAAATGAACCAATTGCAAAGTCTCAGTAGGTCAAATACCCTAGAATGAGTGTTTCAGACGTACGCGAAGGTGACAACAGTGACAATAGCACCTTCCGACACTACAGAAACGCCCACGCAACGTAGGTATGTACATCAACGCCGACGTGAACGTGGGAGTCAACACCACGTTCACGTTTACAGTGGCGTTCACGTTACGTTTAGATAACGTCATGAGAAAAGCAAGTGTGACCGCCCTAACGCAAACGTCGCCGCCAATCCTGACGTAGTGTGACCGGGCCCTTAGTGACAATGGATGTCGATACCAGGGCATCTATGACTGTGATACTTGCGTACATATACAAACGTATTATGACTGACGTGAAGTCACGGAAGAGTAGAGTCAAACTTCGGACATAATCTGGAGAACCACAGACAGTAAGGAGAAGCTTACGTTCCAATCCGTTAGGGTCACAAGACCGCACGTGAGAAAATGGTAGTCGTTGAAGTTCAAAACAAATCAGCAGTCTTGGGGCAAAACTGGCTTTCACAGATTTGACTGGATTGGCACAAGTTATTTAGAGTTGACGGAACGACTAACCCACGGAAGACGCTGGGTACCGATTATACTAACAGATACCTCTATTGTTTGAGATGGGAATTGGAACACTGACTGGATACGAAGCACGCATTACACTAAGACAGGCTGCAGTACCAAAGTTCCACAAGACGCGACCGGTACCCTGCGCCCTATACAGTAAAGTACACGAAGAACTGCACCGTTTTCAACAGGAAGGAATAATTCGACAAATTAACAGATGCGAGTGGGCATCACCTATTGTGGTAAGGAAGGCTGTCGGGTCAATAAAGGTAAGTGGTGACTACAAAGTTAGTGTGAACCCTTACCTAGAGACAGAATGCTACCCAATGCCTAATCCGCAAGACTTGTTTTCAAACCTACCAAGGAAAGAGTCTTTACTCGTTTGGACATAAAATATGCATACCAAGAAATGAAGATTAGCCCAGACACTCAGGCCCACTTGACAATCAATACTAGCAAGGGACTCTTTGTGCATACAGGGATGCCGTTTGGAATCACATCTGCACCTGCTATTTGGCAAAAGTCCATGGATAAAATTTTAGCAGGCATTCCAGGATGCATATGATACTTAGATGACATACTGGTAGTAGTAGGTAGCCAGGAGAAACATAGCCAGCGCTTAGACGCTGTGTTGGACCGACTGAGTAAGAGAGGTATTCGACTAAAGAAGAGAAGTGCACATTCAACACTTCCGAAGTGGAGTATTTGGGCCACCTAATTAGCGAGAAAGGGCTCCGACTATTGGAGAGTAAGTATCGAGCAATTAAAGAGGCTTCCCAACCACAGAATGTAACTCAATTAAAGTCATACTTGGGTTTACTCAACTACTATGGCCGATTTTATCGAATATCTCAGCTACCCTTCAACCTTGTACAAACTACTCCAGAAGTCTACGCCATGGATTTGGAAGAAATCACAAGAGGCTTTTGAGGAAAGCAAAGAGAAACTATTGAATTCGAGCTGTCTAACACATTACGATTTCAAGTGTGACGTCTCGCCAGAAGGAATTGGGGCTTGTTTAACGCACGTTTACCAGATTAAACTGAACAACCAATTGTATTCACATCCAGAATATCGTCTTCAACTGAAAGGGGTTATTCACAGTTGGAAAGGAAAGCCTTAGCTGTCATCAACGGTGTTCGACAGTTCCACAAGTATTTGATCGGTCGAAAATTTACACTGGTGACAGACCATAGACCTTTACTTAAAATATTAAGACCGAAAAAAGGGATCCCGACTTTGGTAGCTGCTAGATTGCAGCGTTGGGCGATAGTACTGAGAGCATATGACTACCATTTAGAGTTTACTCCCGGAGTAAAAACAATCAAGAAGCGGACTTGCTATCCAGACTTCAACTGCCTGTGGAAGCGATCAATCCTAACGAAATTGCATACCATATAAATTACTTGGACACTTTGCCAGTTACAGCAGACCAAGTAAAGCAAGCCGCAGCCCTTGGATCCAATCCTTAGCAGAGTATTGAAGTATACCCTGGAGGAATGGCCAACCAATGGATCGCCTGAACTTCACAGTTATGCCAAGAGGCCAACCGAGTTATCTATTACTGAGGGATGTCTAATATATGAAGGAAGAGTAGTGATTCCATATTCACTATCAAATCAAGTATTGTCTGAACTACACACAGGACATATAGGAATGGTACGAATGAAGGCGACAGGTTGAAGTTTTGTGTGGTGGCCTGCCTTGGACAGAGATGTTGATTGTATAGTCAGATCATGTTCCACGTGTCAGGATGAATAGAAATAGATCTGTAACTTCAACGCCAACTCATCCTTGGATATCCCCGAAAGGTCATTGGAAACGTGTCCGCGCAGACTTTGGGAAGTACGGAAGAAGACACTACTTAGTGTTAGTACATGCATTTTCAAAGTGGCCAGAGGTCCATAAATTACACAAGAATACTACTGCTTGCCAGACACTGGAATGTATGAGACGAACATTTGCGACTCATGGAATACAATACTGTGTGGTAACTGACAATGGATCTCAATTCCGATCAGAGGAGTTTAGTAAGTTCGTTCGCTCAAATGGCATCCAGCATCAACGTACCCCGCCATATCACTCATCCACGAATGGTCAAGTGGAGAGGATGGTACAGGAATTAAATAAGAGCTTGAAGTCTAAGTCATCAGAGCGAACATGAAGTTACCAAGTGCCATTGCTCTACTTCATTATCGGACTAACCCACACGGGACGACTGGAAAGACTCCGGATGAGTTGCTGACAAAACTTTCTCTTAGGACGAGGCTGAGTGTCTTGAAATCGGAATCTGGGAAAAAGATCATCAAAGAAAAGAATTTAACCATGCTACAACCAATGTAAGAGAAATAGGTCCATGAGACATTGTTTCTGTCTGGAATCCCAGAAGTGATGGTCAAAGCAAATGGCTCGCAGGAATAGTGACACAACAACTGGAATCAACATCTTATTTGTTAAAATTAGACGGACACGTAAGATATGTGCATATTGATCACTTGATAACAAGAGATGCGATCAATACACAAGTGATTCTGCCACAAGAACCGGATATCGTGCCAGCTATAGTTGTACCGAATTCATCATTGCCAGTGTTGGAAGATCCTACACTTCCAGCAAGTACACTTACACCTACAGATACTACAGACAAGAAGCACGTCATGAGAAAATCCACTGAGACTAAAGATTCAGTCACAGACAATGGAGCGACTAAACCTCAGAAGGAAATCAGTCAAAGGAGATATCCAACTCGAGAGAACAGACAGCTACCTCTCAGGTATCGTAAATACTAAAGCGAGAGGAGTGTAGCGTATGACACTTAATTTGCATAGATGACCTAGCTGGCATGGTATGTAGTAATTAGACTGTGATATAGCACTATTCGGTTAGTACCTTAGTGAGCGTTGTAGAGTGTGTAATAACAAGTGATTCTCTAAAAAATCGAGCCTGTGTCTACCGATAAAACACAAAAGTATCTATCACACATTATCCAGAAAACATGTCTGTACAATATAAAGCCATACACACACACACACACACACACGACACACACACACACACACACACACACACACACAAACACACAAACACACACACACACATAATAAATTAACACGGGCAATACAGTTAACACTTTCTGCCACAGATGTCTAACGCAACTATCGCCAAAGAAGCTTTGAGATCTTCAAGAACTGATTTAACTTAAAGCTTTCACCTTTTCCCAAACATCCAGACACGCATCATCCAAATATGCAAGTACATGTATTATGACTTCATCATGTTGAGTCAATCTATCTCACATAGATCATGGATTATAAACAGACAGACAGATGATATACACGTAGTTATATCTAAGCTGTATATTCAATGTCTGTTTGTCTGGTTATGTGCTTGTCTGTCTGTCTGTTTGTTTTCCTTTTTGTTCGTGTGTCTGTCTGTCAGTTTGAGTGTCTGTCTGTCTGTTATATATTTTGTAACATCAAACTATGAT
>NC_085091.1:5097318-5112483 GCF_963422355.1 Corticium candelabrum | reverse complement strand
GGATTCTCATAGGACGAATATCCTATGAGATTCAATGAGACAATTGCTCATCTCATGAGAATTGTGTATTTCTCACGAACAGTGGTTCATCATTTGTGTATTTCTCATGAGATGTAAATGGTGTGTTCATTCTGCTCGCTATGAGCCGCGCGAGTTCTCATGAGCAGATCGAACGAGCTAGGCGTATACATGAAGATATGTTCTAGCTATACAAAGCTACTATTGGTGCATGTCTACTAACGACGTCGCATGACAAAACTCGATTGCAAATCAAACAGAAATTATTTTGAGTGCAATCATGCACAGCGTGTACCCTTCGAATTCGATGATATGATCGCTCTAGATAGATTGTACGTACAGTAGACGTAGCCTACCTCGTCATATTCAGTGAGTTGAGTGTTAATTGCACGTGAGAATGCCTTCACGATGTACAGTCGACCAGTACGACTAGAGTAACTTACACTAGAGATGTACTGAGCCTCCAAGGACTGGCGGATACGTATTCGCCGGAAGTGGATTGAAGAGCTCTCGTCCACCCAACTGCCTCGTACACTTACGTGCCTGGCATAGGCATACGACGTCTGTTACGTATCTGAACGCACAACTCAAAGTTGAGGAATGTTTAGATAACGCCAACCTAAGATATATAGGTAAGTATAATTAAATTTGACCTACCACATGCAATCAGGAGCTTATACACTATAAATCTGACTCACCCATACCCATACACACAATGCACACACACATACACACACATACACACACACACACACACACACACACACACACACACACACACACACACACATACACTGCATACACACACCCACACCCACACACAATCAAACAAACACACACACACACACACACACACACACATACACACTGGACACACACACACACACACACACACACACACACACACACACACACACACACACACACATACACACACACACACATACACACACCACACACACACACACAAACTAAACATATTAAATGTCTGAAATATCTGACGATAAGTATATCTGTTATGATAAAGCTATGTTTTACACTAACACAACTATTACATACAATTAATACTTACGCGTAGCTATAGATAATAAGCATATACCGTCAGCCCACTATATTCCTTCCCTTCCACTTCAAGAAAGTAAAGTGAAAATCCAAAACAGAAAACATTTGCGAGAAACACAACACGACAGAACTCTAGGTCCAAAGCAACAGTTAAGTCTCTACTAAGTCACTACTAGTCTTCAATGGCGAATGATTTCTCTCCCAGATCTTGTCATGTGACACCTCTGTACATGCAGCTGCAGTCTCGAGTTCGTAATTGATGTTCTTCAGCTTCTTTCTCATTTGGCTGTTTAATCTCATCGGCTTCTTCCACAAAGAGTTCCTTATAATATGTTATGTTCTTCAGGGTCTTCCTCAGTTGGGTATATATACTAAGTAGTAATGACTGCTGTTTTCTCTGTAAGCATGTCATCAATTCTCAGCAATGGGTAAGGTTCATTAGTCTGCCTGATCACTTAAGCTGATGATTTAAGCTGATATTTCTATCTATATACACAATCAATGTAGAAACGTTTGCCTACATCCCATTTGTCAGTTGAGAGACAACCTTAGACTTTGCGAAGGTCAAATTATATTAGCTTCCAGCATCTCATCCACTTCTCTCGTGATCTCTTCACGCTCAAATTTAGGGTCCTGTTCGGTAAGGGTATGATGAGACCGGCAGCTAGGCTAATGCCAGTGTCCATGCAGTGTGAGATTGACCCAAATCATAAGGTCCAGAATGAAACACATCAGAGTATAATTATGCCCCAACTCAGATATTTGATCCCACTGTTTACTATCATTGCGACCTGTTAATGAGCATATTTTGTTGACTATAGCCAACGAATGGTCAGGGTGTAAAGCATATAAGTATTCTGCATCAATAGAAGAGCTTTCTCAGGTAGAGATTCAGTTGGCTGTAATTCCTTGACCACTAATGGCACAGCATCAAAAGAAGTAAATATATACCAAAACGCGTGTCCTTTTCTAATTCAATAAAGTCTGCAAACTCAGACTCTTCATATAATAGGTCTTAATTTCTCTGACATCAATTGTCCAACAGTTACCACCTCAACTTTCCCACAAGCTCCACAAGAAAGAGAAAGAATCCTTTGCCTGAAATTCAGTACAGCCTACACCCTAGACAGAAAGTCATGATAATGACCCAACAAAACAGAAAACCCAAATTGCTTCACAACAACAACAGGATGTGTGATGTGTTCCGGTCCTATTGATACAGCTAATTGCATGGTACCAGCTGCTATAACCATTTAATTTGCCGACATCACTCTCTGCGTAGGCGTTAGGACCTTTGAGCAAATTCGAAATTTTCTCAGAGACAATTAATAGAGAAAGAAGCACCAATAACCATCAAGCAATCAATAGATTGTTTGTTACGGCGCGAGATAGGCAAGACAGCGGTATTCACAAAGGCACAAGCTACCAAGCGTTATTTGATCGGCACGAACATCATCACTACGTTGAGACATAACACCAACATTCAATACTTGCTTAGGAAATTGTCGTGTAGGCATGCGTCTACTTGGTATATGATTAGCCTAGATATATAATATAGTCAGTCTTCTTGCACTGTACTTGGCGTCCGTTTCCGGGTATCCTCAACACCACATTTGGCGACGAGGATATTCTACAACCCGACATGGCAGAAGCCGACCAGCAGCAACAGTCACTACGAGCTCCAACCATCAGCGTGCAGCCCCCGTCACCGTTTCTACTGTTTCCGGCGATCCTCCGTTCGAGTAATCTCGATGGTATCATGCATTTGAAACATATTTGCTCGCCGCCGGTCTTGATGCTTTGCCTGATCGTCGAAAGAAGGCTCTTTTGGAGCATTGCTTGGGTACAGAGGGTCAGCGCGTCTTAGCCACCCTGGACGTCCCACAACAGCAACCAGCAAGCGACGAGCAACAGCCTGCTGAAGAACAACAGTATCAGCGCATTGTGAGCGAACTCACAGCATATTTTGGCACACAAGCAACCGTGATCACTGAGCGACATCAATTCCCTCATCGTTCACAAGCGGCAGGGGAAACCATTAAGCAATACGTCTCCGCCCCCGCCAGTTAGCAGCGAGGTGTCAATTTGGCGTTCTTCATGATCAAATGATTCGCGATCAACTTATCGAAAAGGCAACGTCTTCGGCAATTGGGAACGAATTCTTCTCGCAAAAGACGATTTGTCATGCACGAAAGCACTGGAAATCGCCTGCCAAGTGAAATAAAGCAAAGCAGGAAGCCATGCAGATGGGCGGGAACTCATCAGCATCTGCACAACCCACAGCAAGTGACATACAGAGAGTACCACGAAAACCAAAGCAGCCCAAACAGACGTCCCTATTACCGCGATATGTTCGATCTGCATCACAACCTTCAACTCAACCGGCCGAATCGTCTCGGTTTTGCGGAAATTGCGGTATGTTAGGCCACAAATCTGGGAGTTCATCTTATCCTGCTAAAGGAAAAGAATGCTTTCGATGCCACAAGTTGAACCATTTTTGCCGATGCGGTCGATCTTCCAAGAGTTTTCTTGATTATCCAAAGTCAGATCCATTATCAATAAGATACACACTTGCCAAAAAACAGGTTTCAAACTGTGCTCCCTTGCTGTGGCTGGTCATAACCTCAGTATTATTTTTGACCTTGGAGCCAAACGGTCAATCCTTAATCAAGAAACCTGGCGTCGATTTTTTGGCAACTATGGGTTGCAAACCACTTCAACTCATCTTACCGGATACTGTGGGTAACAAATCAAGGCGTTGGGTACGGTTTCATTGTCTGTACAGCATGAAGATCAGCCAGCCAGTCAATTTCAGTTTTTTTGTGACAACGAAGGGATCCAATTTGATGGGCGTCAATCTTTTCGATCACTTGGAATTCTCGATTGCTACGCAAAACCAAGTTACAGTGTTAGTCTTGATCGTGAACTTCGAGAGGTGGATGGATACGCTCACGAGCCTAGGATGGAGCCGATGATTCCTCCAGTTATTCAGCGTTGCCGTCGCTTACCACTGGCACTACTAGATGAAGTGTCAGCTGAGCTGAAACGTCTTCAAGCACAAGGAATCATTGAAACCACTGACTCATCTCCGTGGATATCTAATCTGGTAGTTGTCAGAAAGAAGAATGGAAGTATCCGACTTTGTGTGGATCTCAGGCAGGTCAACAAGGCAGTCATTCCCGACAAGTATCCATTGCCTACAGTTGATAAACTAGCTAGCCAGTTTCACAGCAGCACGGTGTTCAGCAAATTGGACTTATCTCAAGGTTTTTTGCAAATACCACTGACAGAGAGAGGAAGAAATGTTACTGCGTTCATCAGTCATAATGGCGTTTTCCAGTTCAAACGAATGCCTTCGGACTCTCTTCTGCTGAAATTGCATTTCAGAAGATAATGGTGTCAATTTTTGCTGGCCTCAAAGGTGTCTCTGTATACATGGATGACATCGCTGTTCGTGAGGCTACCCAAGAAGAACATGATAGACGATTGTCTGCAGTCTTGGATTGCCTGAAAAAACACTACGTGACTTTTAATAACACAAAGTGTGTGTTTGGAAGCAACGAAGTTCAATTCCAGGGGTTTCGGGTTTCCGATAATGGCATTCAGCCTATTCAGTCCAATGTAGATTCAATTTCTATCATTCCAGCTCCAACAACAGTCAAAGAACTGATGTATTTTCTTGGGATGGCAAACTATTACCTCAAATTCATACCCCAGTACGCAACTCTAACGGCACCAATGAGAAACCTACTAAAGAAAGATTCTGATTGGAACTGGACAGACAATGCCAAGCAGCATTTGAAAAAGTAAAGGCATCACTCACTACTACTCCTGTGTTGTCGCATTTTTTATCTTTGGCATCGACATTCGTGACGTGTGATGCATCATCAACTGCTCTTTTTGCTGTGTCATCGCAGGAAGTTGATGGTCAGGAGAAGCCAATTGCTTATGCTTCACGGGCACTGACCGATGCCACAAAGAAGTACTCAGAGGGCAAACGTGAAGCACTTGCTTGCATTTGGGCATGTGATCATTGGCATGTTTACCTGTACGGTCGTCAGTTCACACTCAGAACTGATCACCAGGCTCTTAAAACTCTTCTGTCCTCATCCGGAACTGGACGACGTCCACTTCGCTTGCACAGATGGTCTGATCGCCTTCACCAGTACACTTTTACTATCACTTATAGGCCTGGAAGCCAGAACCAGGTAGCGGACTGCTTGTCGAGGACACCCAAAATATTTTCTGGTCCAGCCTCAACATCACAGGAGCCAGTGCGGCTACTGACAGCACCTTTCGATAACATCATCACCTTGGATGAACTCCGTCGTGCATCAGAAAATGATGATCTGTTACGTCAAGTCTGCACATTTACCATCAACGGCTGGCCATGTACGATCGAGTATAGTCTATTATGGCCATTTTATCAGATCAGAGACGAGCTCTCGGTCTGGAATGACAGCTGCTTAGCCAGAGGAGAACGTGCGGTCATATCTGCATCTCTGCAGCAGAAGGTCTTTTCTATGGCTCACGAAAGCCATTCAGGCATGGTCAAAACCAAACAGACGTGTCGTAACTCAGTGTGGTGGCCGGGCATCGACAAGCAGATCGAAGACCATTTTCGAAGCTGTGAAGCTTGCATTCAGAGTGGAAAGTCCATCAAACCCACAAAATCACCTCTGAACCCAGTGAAGTGGCCAAAACAACCATAGCAGAGGCTATAGATTGATATAGTTGGTGAGATTCATGGTGCTCCCTCTTCTCACAAGTACATCATCGTTGTCCATGATCTGCATTCTAAGTGGCCTGAAATACATGCATGCAGTCATGTCAGCTCTCAGAGGGTTATCTCTTTCCTATGTGATCTTTTCACAAGATGGGGTCTCCCGGAGGTTTTAATTTCAAACAATGGTCCGCAATTTCGAGCACATGAATTTACATCTTTTCTGGCCAACAAAGGCATCAACCATTCCACAACAGCATTCTATCATTCGCAATCTAATGGAGGAGTTGAGCAATCCAACCAAACGCCAAAACAGAGCACAAGGTCTCACTTTTCATCAGGCTCTCCAAGAAACCCTTCTGAATTATCGCTCTTCACTTCATTGTACAAGAGGTTACGCTACTACTCAGCTTATGATTCGACGGCAGTTTCGACTACCTCTTAGCATCTTACAAACTCCATTCCAAGTCGTCACTTCAGATGTGCCCAGCACCGACCAGCTAGCCCAGGACATCAAAAGCCAACAAGCAAAGATGAAGGCTTACTTCGATCACAAGCATCCAGTGCAAATTCCAAAGTTTCAACCGGGTCAGCTGCTAAGAATAAAAAAATCCATTCAGACGGCATAAAATGGCACCAGCATACTCTAAACCAATCGCCATCAAGAAGCAAGTCTCCCCAACCTTATTCCGGTTATCAGATGGTTCTCTCTGGAACGCCGACCTCCTCATTGAAGGTGCAGCGGTTACTCCATCTCCTCAGTCTGAACCACTTGATCGTTCAAGTCGCGTTCCTGCTGAATCTCGCGCAGTCTCTCACGAAGCACAGCCTCACGTTCGACGAAGCAACCGGCCTACCTCTAGGCCCGCTGCTCACCCTGATTTTCAAGTGGACTACAATACACGACTTTCTCAGTGTTTTATTACAGTACATGTTCCTGTTGTGTTGCGTTAGTTTACAAAAGAGGAGGGAAAATGTCGTGTACGCTTGCGTCTACTTGGTATATGATTAGCCTAGACATATAATATAGTCAGTCTTCTTGCACTGTACTTGGCGTCCGTTTCCTGGTATCCCCAACACCACAGGAATTTGCCTAATAGTTCTGCGTCTGCCAGCAGCATGTACATGTATCGTCCTTGCTTGGTGGTTGCTTGAGCTGCTGCTGTTTGCGTAATCTCTTTCGGCACTCAACGTAGTGATGACCCACGATATCGCAGTAGTGATCGACACTTTCCCCTAGACCGCTTAGGTTGAGCTCTAAAGTACGAGACATCTGCAAGCGCGATTAGTATATATTGTTGCTGTTGATCAAGAGGCAGCAGGTTAGCACTGGGCATGCTACATCAGAAGACTCCAGACCTTGTCGCTCGCCCACCTTGACCATAAGCTGAAGGAGTTGGGTTGTATCGTCGTCGATCTTGTTTTGACACAACATCATGTCGTCCGCGTAGTTGACGTCGTTGCACCCTCTCAGGCGGATTTCACCGCATTAGCAAGCGTTGCAGGTTGGTCACGTTCCAACTCGACGTGATACTCCGCGCGCAAGTCCTCTTGAAATAAACTGACGAGAGTTTCCTCCGGCACGAGTGAGTCGATCACCTAATTTTCAGCTCTCGTTGCAATACTGAGAAGCAACCTGACAGAATCGCATAGCATATAACATCTTTCTGACAGATGCCCATGACCTTTTAGACACACAGACCGTTGTGTTCGTGAGAGCGCGATCGCCAAGTGCTAAAACAGCTAGCGTAACGATGCGTATATATGACATCTAGTGGTGTCATATACATCGCAATTCGAAACAGCACACGGAAGATGCACCACTTTGTAGCGGTGTAAAGCGCTTCCGCGTGACACAACTATCAATACATAGGCGTGGCTAGACAATCTACTAAAACTAACCACAATTTCAGCCCACTATATATGATACCCTGTGTCATACAGCATGATATCTGACCATTGCAAATGTACAGTTTTAATTAACAAATAATTAAGCCCACGGATACCATTTTTAATTATGTTAATTAATATTCTAAACTGTTTCAATAATTTCTATTAATAAGTACATTTAATTAATATATTTAATTTGATCCGATGGCTGTGAAGAAACAATAACGTATCTATGGTTGACTATATTCTTGTTATGTTTATATTGATGAATTGATTTTGGTAAAATATCTAGTAACTTTGAATTCAATTGAAAGTTGTCTTCCCTCAATACAAGTTATTCGAATTTTGAAATCGTTTGATAGGTATTGACATATCTGACCACCACTTTGGTGAATATGTAGTTTCATAAGTAAAACTTTACATACAAACTTCTTTTAATGTATTAATATTTTGAAAATGGTTTTAATGATTGATATTAATATCTAAATAATATAATTATACTGATTCAACTCTGGCTGTGTACAGCAAGACCTGTATGTAGCTAGTATAATATAAATGGTTGAACACTGTAAACACACTTTTTTATATTCGAGTTATATATTTATTGTTGGTTTGAGCTGGGTAAAATATCTACTACGTTTAAATTCAATTGAAAGTTGTCTTACCTCAATACTAGTCATTCGAATTTTTGAAATCTGTCGACAGGTGTTGACATATCTTACCACCACTTTAGCAAATATGTAGTTTCACAAGTAAAACTTTGCATACAAACTTCTATTTAGAATAATAATGTTTTGAGAAAGTTTTAATGATTGATATTAATATCTACACATCACAATTATTTTGATTCAACTCTGGTTTGGGAGCAGCAATGTACAGTAAGACCTGCCTGTAGTTATAGAATATTATAAAATAGTTGAATGTTGTAAATAAACACTCTTTACATTCTAATTATATTTCTATTGATGGTTTGAGTTGGGTAAGACATCTACTAAGTTTGAATTCAATTGAAAGTCGTCTTCTCTTGATACAAGTCATTCGAATTTGTGAAATATGCCGACAGTTGTTGACATATCTGACCACTACTTTGGCAAATATGTGTTTTCAGAAGTAAAACTTGCAAGATATCTACTAAGTTTAAATTCAATTGAAAGTTGTCTTCCCTCAATACAAGTAATTCAAATTTTTGAAATGTTGACAAGTGTTGACATATCTGACCACAAATATGGCAAATGTCTAGTTTCAATATCAACGTCTACCTTTAGTACAATTACTTTGGTCCAACTGACCGTCAAATCAAGAGAGCAGGAGAGCAAATCTTGATGTAGCTATGCTATATAGTTGAATAGAGATTGATACACACACTTTCCATTCTAGTTATATTTGTATCAATTAAGTTCACATGCAACGTGGTCTCCATGATTACAGATCTACTTCGATACCCTTGAGAGTTTCAACAATTACATGTCTCCCCTTACAATTAAGCATTGATGCACACTTGCAAAGTAATCTATTTACAATAGGTAGCTCAAGATATTCTAGCCTTTGCGCTAACTACAGGTCTCGGCCAGTTTGTGATCACATCGTCTTGCATAGCTGCTTCAACAAGAACACAAGGACCAACATTTCTTAGTGGATGAACAAATGATGCTGTTAGTTCATGTTCAAACTTCAAATGCTTCCAGCTAGGTTCCAACAGACAGAAATATGTACAATATTTCAGCATTTGAATCATCGTCTCTTGTAAACTTGTATAATTGTTTCTCCTAAACAGTGTGTCGTACTTCAATGGAGAATATTGACCATTTCCTATACAACCAATCTTGTGAATGTGAGAACATCTATCTCAACAGAGATGCTGGCATCAAACAGACCATTCAAGTCATCTGGAACTCTATGTGACATCTCCCAGTCTCAATGATGTTTGCTTTCTAAAAAGACACAGGTGAAAGAGCAAAATGTATCTTATGAGAAGATTCAACATGTTACCACTGGAAATTAACGTTCCTTAAATAATTAAAGCATAAACGTGTGTGGGTGTGTGGGTGTGTGCATGTGCGTGTGCGTGTGCGTGTGCTACTTTCTCCGTTGTGTTAGCGCTGGTTCGATTCTTCTATCCGGGAGATCCGCTTTCTATGAGCACGAGCTTTGGTGAGCTGTAAACAAAGTGTCTAGAAACAAGCACAAGCATAGATAGATCAAAGAGTAACTTTACTAGCTAGAGTATCACTATAGTTGTTGAATAAATGTAACTTTTCAAAGTAAATTACCGAGGAAACAGCGACGAATTCACTCTATACGCGCAGCTGCACAGCCACACCGACTATTTCCCTTAGCAGGCATGCTTAAATAACCTGCATTGTCTGGACAGCGAGCGGTCGTCTCACGTGCATGATCTCATGAGGCTTATGAGAAAAGATCAAGAGCTTCATGAGGCAAGTTCAGGAGGCTCATGAGACATTTCAGGTTTGAGGCTCATGAGAAAAGGTCAGATCTCATGATCTCGTACGCATGAACTTCGGCTCATGAGCCAGAATTGTCATGAGGATTGTCCCAATTTCCTCGTGAGAAAGGGGCGTATCTCATGAGGAAATTGGGACAAAGCTCATGATATTTTCTGCATGGGCGTGAGTCACTGAGCAACCTAAAAAGAATAACAACAACAGCAGCAACTACACAACAGCAACAACAACAATAACCCCTTTAAAGTAAAAGAGAAAAACAAAAAAAAATTATTAAAGAGTAAAAAATAATTAAAATTCAAAAGTTAATATTAAATGTTTAAAAATATTTAGTTAAAGTTTAAATTGAAAATTTAAAATTGTAAATTTAAAAATATTAAATCTTTCAAATTACTGTTTTGAAAATAAAATTAAGAATTAGAGAATATAGTAGAAAATTACAAAATTAGATACATAAAAACTGTAATAGAAAACATAGAAGGGTCCAACCGCCCATTGACCCTCTATGTCTACATAAATAAGATATGTATATTTTCATTACCTGTTGACAATGTTGTCCCTGAGGAGATGTATAGTAATTTAATTAATACGTTAATTCATGTATATGTAAGTACAAAATGTGCTTGCTGATATACATTCATATAGACTAGGAATAAATGTATGGACATAGTTTTTGAATGCATGATGAAACAGGACACTGAAGCATACAAGTGGGTGTAACGAAAGCAACAAAATGTTTACTAATTAATCAAATATCTCAAGCAAAGATAGAGTGATGTCTTCCATTCTACATAACTACATGGTATACACAATTTACATCCTTCCTACTTCACATTCGTTATCTGTTTTCTCATTGCCATACTTCGACTCCCAAGTTCTTCTCCTACTTTGGTTGTTTCCAAGTTATGTTTCCTTTTCCTTTGTACTCCTTTGCAGAAAGTATGCAGACGTACATTGAAATATCTAGTCATCATTTTCCTCTTAGTATTATGACATGTGGGACAGACACAGTCATCAGTGAGTTCTTCAGCCATCCGTATCAAAAACTCTTTCACATTTCTTGTAGCCATCAAAGCATCTTCTGCTATACTTCAAAACATTAGCTCTACTTTCAACATCATATCAAATGTGCGACCTGTACCATGCTCAAGACTGCCCTTCTTGAATTCTCTCAAACTAGTTAGTGTTGCAAAACTGCTATGATCTAGAGCTGAATTTCAGACATACTCAAGGCAAGCATAACACACTACCTCATTTTCTTAATACTATGGACACAATAACCCACAAGATAGAACAAACTGTTACACTCCGCTTTAGTCAATTTATTTACAGACTTGGCTTCTGAGATTTCAATTTCTATCAACTCTGGATCAGGATTCATTGGTAGTTGTATTGGTTGGGAAAGGAAATCAACAGCAAAATCTGTGTCATCATCTTGATAGCTTCAACGATTCTCACCTAGAGGTTTCATAAACTGAGCAATGCTGATGACTTTTATTACACATTTGAAAGCCACAGGTGGTGGTACAGGATTGTTTAGCCTTACTACACTAAAAAGGTTCTCAAGACTATCTGGAGTGAGACGTGAAGTCAGCAGAAACTTATGTCCACTACCAAGCAACTCCTCTTGCATGTCTAGCACAGAAGTTGTTGCCATTATGACACCTGCTTGCACAGGCTTCCAGTTTTCTCTTCCACTAATCTTCAAAGAATTGAAGAGTGTGACCACAGACCAAATAAAAAAATTCATTATGTTAGCAGAAGTACAGAATGCCAATGAAATACGTGATGAGAACGAGCATGCACAAACTAACATGCATTCATGACCATTTCAAACAAGATGACATATCTCAATACAGACCATTATCCTCATGAGGTGACAGATGGTCTTCTTGCATAGCGTCAGAAGCATAGCTGTGATCTTGCACATCCGTTCTTACTTGGACAACAGAATTCAGAGAGTCTTCTTCCTTTGTGTTGTTTCGAGACCTTCTGCTATTCTTGGAGCCAACTTTCCTGTGGGGAATAGGGTTGGCACTGCCTTCCATTTCAGTTTCTTCTTTCCATCTTTCCTGTGTTGCTCAAATTGAGAGCTATCAAAATGAGCCTTAAAGAAATAAACAAAAATTTTACAAGGCGCTTCTTACGGTAATTTTACTAGTATCAAGTGTGGGTAGTAAATATATAGGTATACAATCGCAAAAGTTATACTGCAGGTGGCGTGAGAGCAGCCAACAAGCACTAATTTCAAACCTTACCGAACTGTGTAGTGTTCTAATGTGTATTGCAGATATACGAGCTTGTCGGCACCATCCAAAATGCCGCATGAAACTAACAATCAATTATATTCTTGTACCCTGTGCACACAGTCTAGCTGCAGCACTCTAGCAGGCCTAAGACGTTTGTTAAGACGTTATTTTTGACATTTGTTCATACATTCCTGTACACAATGTTCTTCTTACGTCACACAAGTAAGAATAAACTGTAGGAGTCCAATTCTTTCGGCTGACTCGATTTGTCCACTCTTTTCTTCTGGCAGGATCGCGCGGAAACCTGTGAATGGTATGCCCTTTCTCATGACTGTTGGAACAACCCCACACACAGCAGGCGGGTAGTGCTCTCAACTTTCGATAGTCAAAGAAATACAAAAACAGTCAGTAACACGGATCTCGTATACGATCCGTTGCAGTCAAAAATGCGCCCATGCGTCACGTGACCTCGAACATCTACGCAGCAACTCTTTTATAAACGGCTCTGGTACAGTGAGGACGTTCGCTATCCCGCGATCGGATCGCGATACATTCTTAATTAAGAACTCATTTCTTGAGTACGGCTTCTCGAAGATATAGAGACTGATGTTCAAGCTCAAGTCACATTCGGAACAGATGCACGAGGAGTGGAAGCACAGACTACTCATTGTCTAACAATGGATTAGTTTTGGTAAGTGAAATTACGCCGCCTGGGAACCCATTTTGGGTAACCGGGCATGTAGCCGTTCCGCGTTGTTCCCTGGCAGTCTAGCTTGCTTCTGTATATATGTCATTGGCCAAGTCGAAGTTCTTACTATGATAACTAACTTGCACTCAATAATTATGTACACTGACGCGGATCAGAGTACAGTACACGGACTCTGTAGTCTGTTTACAATTAGCACTGCCAGACTACAAGTCCCAGCAACAATTATGTCTAAAGTTACACTACACATACGCTCTATTCCCTAGCTGTAATGTCTAGATCAGAAAGCAGAGACTGTTCTACCTTATCCGCAGTTGATGAAGACATATGTAAATATAGCAAAAAACGTGCTTGCATAAAGCAGCACGAAACATAGCCTTGGGGGTGATGCTGAACGCCAATTCGCCTACACTAACGTGCAAAAAATATTCGATTGAGAGTGTCTTCAAGCACTAAACATTAGAAGAATCAAATGCAATGCTTAGACCTTGGCCGCAAGCCGCATTCTGTTGAGTTAAATACTATTGCTCACGTTACAGCATTTTAATGCAAATTTTAATTAATTAATCTATTAGGAAATCTATTTTCAGAAAATCGTACACGTGCAATTTGCTAGATAATGTGATTACTGACCTGAACTTTGCAATGATTAGTAACCGCGGGAATGACTTGAGTCAAACAGGTGAGTTGGGTGAAATGAACGAATGATAAATTTGACAATTCAAGCACACATTCTCAATGAAGATTCCGTTGCAACCAATATTCATAACAATATGTGTTTTACAATCGCTAGGCATGCATCATTACAAAACAATTAACATAATTACACCATCGCTCTGTCAACAGTTTGTCACTTATTTCAGACAAGAAGACTTTCCGAACCATTTCTAGTAGGCGAGACTTTCAGACTGTACTTGAATTCGAAAGTAGGAAAATATGTATTGCTCATTGGGGTCATTGCGGTAAACTTCAAAATAGAGTCCACGTTCGAAATAGAGAAGATTGGTATAATTGCTATAAACCGACACTCCTCGGTCGTAAGAACCGCTGTAACTGCCTGAAGCTGGCTGTTCTGGTTGCAAACGAAAGTGTAGAGAGTGCACAGTCGCTGGGTCGGATGTAACTCGAATATCTCGTTCAGAGCAAGTTAATGCGACGGTGGCTCCACTCGTTCCATCGCAAGGCACTATTGGCGAAAGAGATGGAAAATTGGCCTTATCTCGTGTTAGAAATCCTACGGCAGAAACGCCATCAGACAGCATGAAGCTTGGATCCATGTCCGTGGATGGTGAGATGGGACTTCTGTTGGAGTAGGTGACATCGACAAGCAGAGTCTCACGGCCACTCAGTCTGTTTGGTCTAGACAATGGAATGCGAAAGAGACGTCCAAATTGTCTTGTTCCTGCATGGAAAACAAGTTCTCCGTGTGAATTCAAAGTGTACGGTTCACCAAAATTGGCGTTGTTGATGATGACGCCAGCATTCAGGTAGGCATCGTAGATAATGCCACTGCTATCTGGTGACCGAGCTGTTTCGCAGCACACGTCGCCATTCACACAAAGACTGCACAGCAAAGCAAAGACTGTCCAGAAGAAAGTCGAGGACAAACAGAGGAACGTCGCCATCTGTATAGACGAAATGATGCCACCGGTAGATTATTGCAGAGTCAGACACTGTAAAGTTTGCTTCAGCTGCGAGAGTATATATACGCTTGTGCTGATCAACGGAAAATAGGCGTTTCAATTGAGGTTCAATTCACAGAACAGACTGTAAAGAAGTCGATAACCACTCCTGCGGTTAGTAAAACAATGGAATTCATTGTATTCACTCGAATACAACGAAACAGGTAGGTCACATCTAGACAATAACACCTGACAGGCATTCATCGCGTTTCCGTTAAATTGAAACACATGACTGATCCTAAATTCGAGACAAGCTAATCCATTGTCTCGACGATGCCACGGTCACGGGACACAAAGGCATTGACACTCCAAATGTCATCACCGCAATGCCCATGTTTCCGTTGACAAACACGTATCTCACTCAGCAAGCAAG
>NC_085091.1:5017318-5092318 GCF_963422355.1 Corticium candelabrum | reverse complement strand
TTCCATTGCCGGACAGCGTAGTAAACGTCTGAAATAAGTGATGGTGATGAGCACTTTCCGTGTGCACGTCTTCTCGACACTGGTTTTATCATAGTGACTACTCCGGGATTAAGCGGACTGTCACTGTTTAGTAACTTAAAATCATAGTTTAGCTTGAAGCGGAATGACAGGTCCAAACGGTTTGGAGGCTATAGCCCCCAAACCACCTCCCCAGCCGCCCCTCCCCCCCACGGACGCTACGCCGGTGACTACAACATTGTCCAAATCTAACAAATGATTGGCTAGTACTGGCATACTGATGGAAGTGTGGTGATACAATATTACAGATGCTGGATCCCAGCTGACCTAATGGTTGTATTGTAATGGTCGCCCAAACTCAACAGTGACTCAACAAGACACTGAAATAAAATGCTGGGTGCTTTGATTTATAGCATTACCTCACACAAACGAATAGTTACATGAAGTACGTCACTATAATACAGTACAGCTTATCTTGTTTTTGATTACATGATTCGGCCAGCTTTCCTAATCTCACTTTCTGAAGCAAGTAATTGAACCAGACGGTGACCCATGGTAGGCATGGTAAAATCCGTTAGATAATTTCTCAAAGACAAACAAACTACGTCACTATTGCCTTCTAGTAAGAAATTACATAAACAGTGCATCGTCGTACACTGACCTTATGACAACACAAACTCACTCTACAAGCAAAATCAGAATATAGCAGAATTACTTAAACATTCTTTGAACTAGTTCGTCACATTATTACGTATGACGCAAATTCAGCTTTATGATTGAAAATTTACTTACTTGCATGTACATTCATCTATTTAAATGCATATAGTTGTACAAAGCCACACATATTTGTCCCCAATCGACTATACACTTTACAAATCAAGTAACTTGTACAAAAAGTCTGAAATGGCTGCAGCTTACAGGTAATGTTGCATCCAAGACAGGCAAGATAAAATCTGCACCTGTAACAGTTTAGTTAAGTTAGAACATGGATTCATAAACTGTACACTACCTGCACTGACTTCTTCTTCACTATGCTATTAACTACAGTCAACTACATATCAAACAACAGTGATTTCACAGCTCTGATCTCACAGCTCTGTTCTCAATCTTACCGTTATGAAGTGTTTTGCTCACGAGGATCCCATGCACTTGACTCACAGACACCGTGAGGATATTGGAGATGTTGGTGGATCATGAATGGATGTTTGTAATCCATAATGTGGAGTTGTTCCTCTTTCAGCTTCACTTGTCTCACTGTCACAAATTGGTGTACATCCACCAACACCACCATACATAGGTGTCTGACTGCCATTCATTTGTGTTTGTCTGCCAAAGCTTGTTGGTAGACTGATACGTGTACAAGGCCAGCCTTTCAATGATAGCTAATAAAATATTACATCATTTATATACAAACTGAAGAAAATGAAAAACACTGATCAAGACATATAGAACTATAAATTATGTAGCAAAGTTAACCCTAGCCTCAAACTTCCAGACTAGAGAGCGCGCATATCTCGCGAATTGTAGTCTGGACTTAGCAAAAATAAAAAATTATTTCGAATGATGTACTTATCAAAAAGTGATGCTAAATGGCAGTCAAACAGTCTAGGGTCGTTTAAACCTAGAACAATAATGAGATAGAAAGGTAAATGTATGCAAACATATCATCTAGTAAATGTCATGACATCTCAGGAAGGAAGAAGAGACGTCTGCCGTGCTTGCGGCGATATCTTGGTGGACGGCATGAAAAGACGACTCTTTAATTCTTCCGCAGAACAGTAGCTAGTCTACCCGCTCGACTAGCGAGACTACCGCTCGACCAGTTGTCAAAGGTGATGGTCTAGCGACGCTGCTGCATGTGCATGTCATGTCACTGCAAGCTTGAAAAGACGGCTGAAACTAAAACTAAGACGTGTGCGTGCACCAGAGTCTTCATTCACGGCTCTGGCGTGCGCCTAGCCGCACAGAAGAATTTCACACGCGCGTAATCAGCATTAGTCATTTAGCATAAAAAATTACTGCTAAACCAATGAGAAAGTAAACCTGATGCTCATTGGTATTTCCAAAATTATTTTAGTACCATTCCGGTCCAGACTTGAGTTTGCGCGTTTCAAGCGTTCTCTGGTATCGACGTTCGAGGCTAAGCAAACACAGGCAAGAAAGAAAAACACTTGAGACAAATATTAGTATATAGACTAATTAAAAATGTAGTAAAAGCAGATTGACAAACAAGTGAACATGCAGCCATGACAAATAATCATTACATTCTAGTCCTAGCCAAAGAAATTGTCTGACATTTTGTGTACAATTCCACACGTGTAGTGCTATCATTTGCATTTTGACAATCTCAAGACAACTTTAATTAATACGGAATTTGAGATACAAACTCGTCTGTTCAATGAACTAATGGCCTTGTATACCTCTCCTTCACGTAAATGTTCAACGTCCTAAACCACTTTTGGGATTTGCCTCGCGTAGCCAGACTCTTCTCGCCTACATCTCCAGGCAGGATGTAAGCGGAAAGGGTCTGGCTACGCGAGACTATAATGGGATGTTCTGGGCTGCTGATTCTTAGGACCTAGCCAAAAGCACAAGTCCTGTTTGGAGCTTACAAAACAGAAACGGTACAATTTAGATAAAACAAGTAAATCATTGCACATACCCATGTTGCAAACACCAAATGTCACAACAAATTGTCTTTTGGACGATCACTAAAGATTTTAATCTAACAAATACACACACATTAGAATAAAATGGAAAATATTAGTTATACTTCAGACTTCCTAGTGATAGTAAACTTCCAAGATGTTTATCCACACCTCCTGTTTCTCCAATCTGAGTTGAGATTGCAGAATGTAAGGACCGTTTGTGTGTCATGTGTAAAAAAAGGAAGCCATTTGGTAGATCTCTCTTCATAAAATTCTATAATATTAGACGGAGGAGATTCCTTAGCCTCAAACCAGGAACAATGCCTTGTTTTGCTTGCGACTGTGTCTCAGCATCACCCAGAAAGTAGAACTGATCAAATTTGGACGATTCATTCGGCAATGGACAGAGACTTTGCGTCTTTCTACGTCGCGCACAATACTCAACCCGCACCGCGAGTACCGTCCAAGGTCAGGAACGGGCAGTCTAAATTCGGTAAAGATCCGATACGCCGTTCCAAAGACATTCGCTCGCGAATGGAGGTGGGGAAATCGCGTCGTCGCGGGAGAAGTCGGGAATACGACGACAGCTTAGTAAACTTCGGCCGTTAGTGATTCGGCGTGTGCGAGACAAATTTGACGTAATCGGACTCGCTATTTTTGATTTCATCTCTTAGATATGAACACACAGACAGACAGCTCTCTTATATATATATATATATATATATATATATATATATATATATATATACATATATTGTGAACACACACCGGTATTTTTTTCTCACAAATGTGCTTGATATGCAAGTCAAGAGTATGATGAGGAAATACATTTTTGGATACTAATGTTTCATTTGTTGTATAGATCTAATTACTATCCGCAAATTTTAAAAAGCAAACAACACGAAGATTATCATAAACGAAATAAGGCTAATAGTAAAATTGTTACACTTTCCCTATTTTTGCCAAATAAAAAGAGCTCCAAATTAGATCAAGTTTAACATTTGTCGTTACGCAATTTTAGACAAATTTCTTTTATTGTAGGTTTTAACAGGCTTAATTAAACATTCTTTCACGCCCCTAACATTTAGGCAATTTCCAAACGGGATAAGGTATACAATTGTAAAATTATAAAAATATATAACTATGACGTCACAATAGCAAAATCCATTAATGCATCCTAACAGATAAACTATGAATGTCACTGATGGCATATTGGTTGTGATTATCTTGGCCGTCACAACATCAGGTAAAATTGTTTACTCTTACACGTACATATTACACTTGCTACTCGAACGTTCATAACCAAGAGTCTTGGAATGTTGTCCCTTACAATTCTTAGGAAACACAGCAACGCAACATAGACTTGAATTCACAAAGGCTATTGCAACACAAACCAGTGTGACAGTGATGTGGCATGGCTCTGATCGCATTACCAGCCATGTGGTAAGACAACGTGCAGGCAATTTTTTAGCAATATTGAGTTGATAAAGAAATTTACAGGTTTCGTGGTCCGGAAGCAGACAGTACACTGATGAAAATGGCAAAGTCGTCAAGTATAGTGTAACTGATTTTGTATCTCTTGGTGGCAGCGAGTACAAGTTAGTTATCGATAAGTTACTGCCAAGCGTCCAATACGTTATTGTCGTTACGGGAATCACACATAAAGGACGAGAAGCTTATGACATTCAAGAAAGCGATCCTATTGTCGTAAAGACGAAAGAAGGAGGCGAGCACGTTAATTGTAAGCAAGTGTAGATATCTGTTTCAATCTTTCTCTTAATTGTTTCGTCAGACATCGCACAAGCCTCAATGCCACGTATAATGTCTTACGGTCAATACGGTTCTTCCGTCACATTGCAACTTGAGCATGTTTCAGACAAAGCCGCCCATATAAAGTGATAATGAACCCTATATAGCTAGTATTTTTATCATATTAATTTTTTGGCATATGGAAAGTATGTATGAGCTGATGCTACGTGATATGACAAGTTCTGGAAAGCCATCTTCAGTAGCAGTTTTTGCACCCGCAGATAGAATGCCAGAAATATTCAAGCTGGAGGCAGTATCTTCAGAGGGTCATATCAATTTGAAAGAAGATCATCTGTACCGCGTCGCTGTCAAAGCTGTCGTAAAGGTAAAAACACAAAATGTTTGCTAGTTTGTATTATAGCAGATGGTTTCTACAGAGTCGTTGCAAAACCTTCTACCGCACCGGGCTATTCTCGAACATGTTTTCAATGAGTATATAATAACAAAAATATGGTGTATTGTTTGCAATCAATCTTTGTATTACAGAAAAATCTTTTCAAGACAGCGATCCTCAAGTCAGTTCAGCCAACGATCCTCAAGCCAGTTCATTAGTGGTCGAAGATAAAGATTTAACAAATACAAAAAATTCTTCAACTGTTCCGGATGAGCGAGAGAGCGATGGCACAAAAGCTTCACCAACAACTGGGAGCATTATCAGTTGGATGAAGAAAACGAAGAACATCATTATTGTTGGCGGAGCAGGGGCGTTTGTTATTATTGTCTTGCTGATGCTAGCAGTCTGCGCTAGAAAGCGCTACAAAATGAAGTGATTTTAGATATGTTTTTATTGACTTTATAATAATATTCTATGTCCCTTCCTATTACAGGAAAAGACGTCGTCTAAGAAATGACAGTTTGTGGTACGAACCCATGAATGTGCATCGTCAGGAACTGCCAAGCCTAACTGACGTATCCCATGATTCTTCATCATCACCTTCTGAAGATGTTAGCTATGTTACGGCGTCAGACGATCTCAAAATAGAAAGGGATGCTTCTATATTTAAACCACACTCTCGCAACAAGAAATCAAATAACGGTAATAACAAGAAGAAAACATCGGGAAAGCAGGAGTCAGAAACTAATCAAGGAAGAAGTATGGCTACTCTAACTTTCTGAGATATTTTCTATGTTTGAAGTTTCTATACAACATCGTTTCTTTTGTCTTTGGCTTTACATACACAACGAACGTCTAGGTTTTGGTGTTTGGCAGGTTTTAATACTCGGCAAGCGTTGCAGTATTCAACTTCGCAATCTTCTTGACGTTTATCTCATAATGAAGTTGGCTGCTCAGGTACTTTGTTGAAGTTGTAAAGATTTACTGTAATTGATGATGATTTTGTTAATAATATGACTGCTCTATAGGTAACATCTATTCGAGGTAGATTCTCTGTCCACATCAAACTCCTGTTACGTTACACTAGTTATTCCAGTGCTAACTAACACTATGTTGCCGGTATTACTCGCTAATTCAGTTAAGATTTGCAAAATTAAAACATTCAAACTTTTTCAAATCTCATAACGCTTGATCGTGACTATCAACCTTGCCTCACTAATCAGACTCGTCATCTCGCGTGTTTTGAGTTACAAATTATACGAGAGAACTCTTCTAACGCAAGCACGCACGTACACATGCACACACGTTGTCTCATTGCCTCATCTCATTGTCTAATTTTAGCACAAATGGTACGCAGCTATAGGATACTACAAAGCAAGCCATATCTTGCTAACACATCAACACGCTAGACATGTTACGAGCAAAGGTTACTTTTGTTTCCTATATTGGATTAGAAAGCAATGCGATGAGAATCACAAAAGTTGACTTTTCCTGATTCAGCGTTCAAGAAACGAAACGTTAATGTATGATTATAACAAAAGAAAACACGTGTGTCTAGTCGTCTTTAAAATTGGCTAAACACTATTTCTTACAAAAGACAAAGGCAATTGACAGAACAACTCAACAACCAACGAGAAGATAATTAAAACTTGATGTCTGAGAATACTATCGTAAGGAGACCCATCAGCAATACAGTAATTATCAAAGTAATTTTTAAAATAGTGTAATTTTAAGTGATTAATCAAAAATACAATGAGTAGCTATTTCCAACATTAATATCGCAAATGACTACATTGGAATAATGAAAAACATAACACGAGTAAATTTTTGACCATAAGCTAACAAAATATGCTTTTCGCTTAGCTAGAATATTGAAATTTCAGTTACAACACATAGCAATGCAATTAACATAAATTCTTGCACATCACAAATGAGCTGCTCTTTAAATATCAAATGCTATAAGATCTCAGAGCTCTGAAACTGTTGTCTTTATATATATATATATATATATATATATATATATGTGTATGTATGTATGTATGTATGTATGTGTGTAGGTATGTATGCATTTATGTGATATGCGCGTTTTATGCATATAGTAAGCACAGTTTACATAATGTAATTGGCAAATGATAGAACTTTTTCCTTGTTGAATTAATATTGACATCTCTGCAAAACACTTTTGTCTACACGAAGACATAAAAATTGTTAAAAAGCTATAGGCTCTTGTCCCCTAATTACTACAACTATGTCAACTGCGAGTAATGAGACCTCTAATCTGTCTGAGTAACTAGTATATTTAACGTCAATACCACTGTCATAAATTTCACATCATATTGTCATACTTCTGTGTGAATAAACAGTATTTTAGATTCAATAATTTTTTCTTTTAATAGATTTAAAACAGCAATTATTTGTTCTCAAGATAATAGTCCATTCGCAGGTCATAAACGTAAAATCCATGGGCTGCTGATTGGTATTCTGTATCATCTACGATATTAGTCTTAATAAATACAGTAGTAGCATAGACGATGAAACAAATACAGCAATTGCACTAAATTTTAATGTCGATAATTAAGAAAGGATTGGGAAATCAAATCTAGGCCAAAAATTTAAGATATCACGTCAACTTCTTTACAGCAGCAGGATGTCCACAAAACGTTTTGCTTTAAATATTTGTATATCTGTGTTTCTAAACTACGCAAATGTTGTTTTCAATAATAGTATCTGTACACCATTATGGTAGCCTCAAACTCCCTGACCAAAGAACGCACGAAGCACGCGGAACTCTAATCTGGTCAACTAAAGTGATTTCGGAATAGCTTTCTAAGCCAATCAGCGTCTTAGAACCGGAGTTTCGATTGTAAATTCTTATTGTTTTAGCAGTAATGGCTTGTCTGGTACAGTCTGAGTATCCCATTTTAGTAACTATTTTGCCACGCAAGCTCCGGTTGAAACATGTTTCAGCCTTCTAGCAAGATGAGACAAAGAACCTTGGGTAAAGCTTGGGCAAGTGCAGAAAAGAAGACAGCAAGAGAACATTATGAGGGAGCGATCGCGAGTGATGACATTACGACGAATATACGGGCACTAGAAAATTTCACAGAGGACATGCACGTGGCAGTTGATAACAGCTCTCAACGTAGCAGAGAGACTGACACGCACTACTTTAATGAAGAAGAGAGAGAAGAACAACGATCAGAAGAAGATGATTCAGAAGAGAGAGTAGATGGAGATTTGGTGTCACGAGGCAGCAACTGAGATTTGGTAGCAATTACACTACCAGAAGTGTCCGAAACAGACTCTCAGTGTTAGAGTAGGAGGGACCGTCATGTCAATGAAACAATTTCTTGTAAAGCCAGGTGTTATAGACTACACGCCATTGCACCAGCCAAGAGATTAATAAACATTATCTATGTAGATAGCCAGGGTTGAAAATTTTTGTCGTCTTGGTACGTTACTTATCCATGGAGTTCTGTCTGTTTGACGAAAAAGGAGCGTTTTGTGTATTGTGCCAATATGGTCAAAGCAGTTCCTTATTCAAAACTTTTGCCAAGCGGGGAGAGATCGCTTTCACAATTCATGGATTTGGTAACTGGAAGAAAGCGGTTGAGAGGTTTGCCAAGTATGAACGATCTGATGCTTATCGTACTGCTATGAGAAAGAGATTGAGTTGAGTAAACCATGCACCTCTGAGAATTGCGAGCCTCAATTAACTGCTCTTCAACGTCAGACACCTACAGATTTTATGAAGAAATTGTTTGTTTCAGACAAAGTTGTTGTTGAGACAAAGACTAAGTATCAGAGGACATGCTAAGAAGGAAGGGAATCTAGTGCAACAACTCAATGTTTGGAAGACAGATAGTCCAAAACTTCGACTCTTTATTCTTGAAGGCAATTACACGTCACATGACATAGTGAACAAGCTTGTAACTCTCATGGGAATGATATTGTACCGGAAATTCTGTTCAAAATGAAGCAGGCTAATCCTTCTTGGTATGCTTACATTGCTGATAAAGCTACGAATGTGTCTAAAGAAACAGCTGAGTGTTTGCATTAGACATGTTGATTACAACTACCTTGTCAGTGAGCACACCGTAGGTCTATACAATTTACCAAACACCAAAGCTGAAACAATAACATGCGCCATCAAAGACATTCTTGCAAGATGCTGTTTACCGCTTTCCGACTGCAGGAGTCAAGCGTATGATGGGGCGTCAGCAAAATGGGCAAATGAACAAGAATTGCTGTACTGATTAGAAGCGAGGCGCCAACCGCTGAACAAGTTCAATGCTTTGCACATTGCCTCAATCTTTGCCTTCAGGACGTTGGCCGCCAAGCCAAATTCTTCGAAATATTCTCGATGTAGCCAAACTTATAGGGTACTCTCTCAGACGACAGCGCCTATTTTTACATAATATGCGAGAAAAGGTAATGGTAGGAACTTCAGAAAATGAAATAATCGGTTCCCTAAATCAAACTGCTATCAAGCCGTTGTGCCCCACAAGTTGGACAGTGCGTACAGGAGCAATCAATGCCGTGATGGTAAACGACAATGGAAGAGATCGCTGAGACAACCAAGGATGAATACGGTCTAATAGAAAATGGAACATTTGCTGCACTGGGAAAATTCTACTTGTTATATGGTCTCAAACTTGGTCATCTTGTTTCCATTGCAGCCGAGGAGGTATCCAGAACATTAAAAGGAATAGACACATCTATCCAGGAAGCGATGAGGTGCGTAGAAATTGAAAAGAACTTGTATAGACGGCATAGGGTAGAAGTTGAATTTGAGAAGTTTTACGCTCTCGTCGTCAAAGGGTCCACAGAGCTTGGCTTGGAAAATCCACGTATTGGCAGACAAAGAAGACTAACTTTACGGTTAGATGACGGAAGTGCCCCACATACACACGAAACACCAAAATATTTCTACCGCAAGCACTATTTCGAAGCGTGCGATATTCTTCTTAGAGATCTTGAAGACAGGTTTTGTCAGGAAGATGTGCAGAATCCTCTCTTAAGCATCGAATCTCTGTTGATATATGCAGCAAAAGTAAGGGAATATGAGGAAACGTGAGAAAAGTTCTGTAGATCCTTTTACAAGAACGACCTATGCGTTGATCGCCTGTATTCTCAGCTAAAGATTATGTATGATACTGAGCAATATTAATTAATTAAGTAATAAATTAATATATTTTTTAATTTATTGACTAATTATTTAATTAATTAAATAATTAAATAAATGTATATAAATAAATAATTTATATAATAAATAATTAATTAATTTTATTCATTTATGAAGCTGTACTACAAGTAACTAAGGTGACAAGTATTCGAACAATCTGTAAAGTTCTCAATGTAGACAATGGCAAAAAGGAAATGCTGTCGGAAGTTCACAAACTGATTCGTCTTTTTTTGACAGTGCCCATATCGTCTGCTGCTTCTTATAGAACTTTTTCTGCGCTGAAGAGAGTTAAAACATATTTGCCCAATAACATTACTCAACAGAGACCAAATAACTGCCTGCAGGTGCATGTGTATAAGGAAATTACTGATCAGTTAGATTTAGGTGCTATAGCTCAAAATTTTGTTTTAGCAGATGATTCAAGAAAAAATATTTTGAATGTTTTTAGATTAAAAGTTTTTTATTGCATTTTGGGATCGCTGGTTAGGTTGAGAATGTGTCTCAAAGCATGAAGAGCCTAGTATATCTATAAAGTTCAAGACATTATACCTCATCGCTAAAAAGATATAGTCTATATATGACCCTACTATTCAACCTTATATAGACAATATATGTCCGTACGTAGATTCGTTTAAGAAATATTTGTTCGTGCCTAATTTGCTAATGTTACGTGTTTCATTGCTTAATTGCCCCAAACTTGCAAGACGCTCCGCCGCCGCTGCAATAGAGTGATTTATGCACATAATTATACATTACCCAAATAATACGTTGTTACGTTGTAAATCTATTCGTATATACATATACAGTTAATTGTGAACAAACTAATATCAATTTTGAACAAATTAATATTAATAATAAACTCTAAAAAATTTGCTCTGCCTACGGAGCTGGTGTGAATGAAGACTCTGGTGCACGTACTCATCTTAGTTTTTAGTTTCAGCTTCAGTTCTCGATCTATCCAAGCTGCTGTGACAGGACATGCACAACAGCGTCGCTATACCGTCGAACGGTAGTCACGCCATTTGACCAGTTAGCTATATAGCTAGAGCAATCTGCCGCAGAATTAAAGAGCCGTTGTTTCATGTCGTCCAGCAAGGTATCCCTGCAAACACGGCAGACGTCTCTTAGTCGTTCGAGGGATCTCATGGCACTTACAAATATGATATGTTTGCGTAATGTCAAAACACGGTATCTTTCCATCTCTTGACCATTATCTATGTGAACTATAAGTAAAACGATCATAGGCTGCTAGACTATCATTTAACATAACTTATTGATAAGTACTTCAGAAATCAATTTAGTATCGCTTTGGTTCAGACTAAAGTCGTGCTCTTTGCGAGTTCCCTGGTCTGGAAGTTCGAGGTCGATAAAATCCTCGCTATTAACTATCAAGCAAATGTGACAGAAACATGTGTTACAATTAAACGTCGCTGTGTAGTAAACGTTGTTAAATTGCTGTAAACTGTTGTATTTTCTAAAGATAGAATAACACACATCCGGGAAGTTACATCTAATCCGGGCCCACGAAAACAACCAAAATGGCGACGTCCGCTGTACGATACTGCGTCGCGTATAATGCTGTTTCATCAGGCTAGATATCGTGTGAACCTCCCTTTTAGCATTGATAGTGTTGTTATTGATCGAATTGCCTAACTGTGGCTTTGCAGGTTTAGTAGGGGTGTGTACTAGTGGCTAGGAAACCAAAGTTGGTCAGATCGGTCTCTTGAGTGTAAGCAATTTAGCGTCTTTGAACGTCCAACCGTTTTCTGAGTACAGTACGCTCATCTTTCGAAATCTTTTAGGCTTGCATGCCGGTGTCAAAGGAAATTCTGCCCCCTTAAAATGTGTCACCCTCGGACAGAATATCCTATGAAATAATGTCCGTTGGGGACACACTATCTTACGAAAATAAGACAAACTATTCAAAGTCCGAGGGACTGTCCCCTGTTAGGAAAAGCTGTCCCGTATGTAGTAACGTGTTATACACGTCTATGGCGTTTTCCCACTAGGGTTAGCGACCTTGGTTAGGAAACTTAATTATAGATAACTACCGTTTTGAAGACCTCCTGAGAGCATTTAGGTGTCATATTCTTGATTAGCACTAACCAGACTAGCAAGCATGGTTAGCGGAAGGTTAGCAACATTGCCATGCAATTCTAATTATTGTGTATTACATTGCATTCTTCAATACCTCCAAACTGTGCTCTTGTTACTTCTTTGTCGTCGGCAGTACATGCAGCCATAGCCAGGCGGCGTCGACAAATCATTGCATTACAGCGCAACAAAAAGCGGCTACGACTACTGGCGTCGATGCCGGTGTTTCGCCGGAAGTTTCTGCAAATGTTTGTGTCAGCTCCTGCCTATAAAAACCGAGCAAGCACGCCGAGGAGGAACAGAGTGGAGGAAGCTCCGCAGTTGCAGGTGGTGAGATCAAACGCGTCTGGTTTGGAATGACGGGGAGTGGAAGAACTTCAGAATAACAAAAACGACGTTCATGCTTTTGTGTTCCGATACCCCACTGCTGTTAATTACCGCCATAGTAAGTACCTGCAGCCTCTGTCCACGGACAGCCAGAGCTCCGTGCTCTTTCATGATCTATTGTCCCGCTGTTTTTCACGCATGCGAATGGGACATAATTTATGTACAGGTATGTTCTCAAGAGACAAGTGAGAACGCGTGGTAGCTAACCCAAATCAATTAAGTATTGAGTTTCAGACATCCGGTAGATAACCTAACCCTAGTGTGAAAACGCTATATATTTCACTAAGAGAAGCAACGCCTACATTCTACTGCTGTAGTAGTCTAGTCTAGTGTCCCGTATCCTCATACATCTTAGTCTACCCGACATCCTCTTTTTTTGTAAAAAAAACTTCCTTGAGTGTTCTACAAACGCAACGCAAATTTCGAACTACTTATAAAAAACATTGTCCTTCAGATATTTCGACACTTTCACCTCTCGACCACTTCTAGTAACTCTTGCTGGTCTCAAAACATCTTCCTTGGGTACTTGTATCACTGTCATGTCTTTTGGTGTTGGTCTCACTGTTTGGTTGTTCGGTTTCACTGTTTGCCGAATTCGATTTGGTTCTTCGTCAACTTGACTTGAGCTATCATATTGCTTCGGTGGACTTTCCTTTGTCTTCTTTTTAGTAACCACCGTCTTTTTCTATTGTGATGGTTTACTCTTGCCTGACAATGGCTGCACTTTTACTACCTCTCCCAGCTGGTAAATCCCTTGCCCGTATGTTATGTCTTTCGACTTGGTCTCTCTTGGCGTGCCACTAATGCTTTTGCACCACCCTCCAATATCTTTTGATGTAGTATTGTGTTCCTTGCTGGAAGCAATGTTCTTGTTCTTCTATTATGCAATCTCTGTGCTGGACTAAACTGAACACTCTAGGTGGGAGTGTTGCGGTATTCCAACAATGCAAGCAAAAAATCCGACTTAGCATCTGCTGCTTTCTTCATGAGTGTTTTCTCTACTTTGACCGCACTCTCTGCCTTTCCATTGCTCTTCGGGTATCCCGGGCTTGATTTTGTGTGTGTGAATTCCCAGTTATGTGCAAATTCCTCAAACGCCTTACACACGAATTGTGGGCCATTATCAGTAATACGCTTATTTAGAATACCATGTCTTGAAAACTGTTTCTTAGTACTCGAATCACTGCACCTGATGTTGTCTTTTCTAGACGGTCCACCTCTAGATGCTTGCTGCTTGATCCAGTTCTACATGCCAAAACCATTCTTTGCGTCTGCCACAGTAAAGACCTTTGCTTTGCTCAACCGAGGGAGAACTTCCTCAAGTGTTGGTATCTTGTAGTGACTCCTCCGCAAAGCTTTATTCAGAGGCTTTGGATATAAGCATACTCTAATGTGATTGTTTCGTTTCCGAACCACAACCATGTGCGACACCCATTTCGAAGGTGCTTCCTGTTTCTCAACTATTTTTGAGCTTTTCCAGTCTCTCTAATTCTGATTTTAGCTTAGGTTGAATTGCAACAGCAACTCTACGGACTGGTAACTCTACTGGTTGCTCAGTCTCATTAATAACTTCCAATTTCAACTTCTTGTCTAGTCGACCTACTTCACCCTCAAAAGACTTTCTTGAATCTTGCAGTCAGATCTGCCAATGTCAGTCCTAGGTGATTGATATCTCTTTGCTTCTGGTCTCTCTTGTGTTCCTGCATTGCTCGTATCTTGTCATGCTTCATTTCTACTAACCCCATTTGCTGTACTGACCTAGCTCCGATGAGAGAGAATGTCACCCCTTCAACAATAACAAAGCTGCCTCTGTACTTCTTGTGATTCTTCAGGTTTCGCAGAGAAATATTGCATTTGCCTTTTGCTCTGTGGGCTCAATTTTTGTTCCTGATGGCACATCTTCATTCCGAATGACATTACAAGTTGCCCTAGTGTCTAACTGAAACTTCACGTTTCTTCCACCCACTTTCATCAATGCAATTATCTGTCTCTGATACCCTTGTACCGAATTCACACCCTATTCCTGAGTAAGAGTCAATGACAACAGATCGTCTTCATCACTACTCTGTTGTGTGTAATGGACTGTTTTCTTGTCTGCTGTGCCTGATCTACATTTTCTCGCGAAATGATTTGTTTTGCTGCACTTGCTACATTTTCTTCCTGTTTGCTGGACAGTTATCTCGTCCTTTTGCATATTTCAATCCTCAGTAACTGATACGAACCAAATGCGAATCCAGACCGTTCGCGAATGGGCTAGACCATTTACGAATGTTTATACGGGCTAGACGATTCGCGAAATGTCAGACAGTATGGGAACGCGAGCCAGACCGTTTGCGAATCTACTCTTTTCGCGAATGGGCTAGACCATTTGCAAATTCGCAAATGGTGTACGTTGACGTTTCACAAAAAGGCAGGAGCCACAACAGACGGGGAGCTTAAGGCGTTACAACACACCTGCAGTCAGCAAGACACCGGCCAGCGAGTTTCATTACACCAACATATCCTCTTTCTGTTTCTTCATTTATTAATGATATCTCGACTTGCACTATACATTGAGAACTCTGGTGATTATATAACATCCGTTCTATTTACGGATTACTGTCTAAGGCTAAAGCACAAGCCAGATCGAGCACAAGCTTTACAACCTGAGCACAATCTTTACAACTTAGAAGAATAGCAACAATAGGTTACACTAGCAAATTACCTAACTAAGGTAAATAACAAATTTTCGAGAACATGGGCACAAACAGACACGCGCGCGGGCGCGCGCACACACACACACACACACACACACACACACACACACACACACACACAAACGCACACACACACACACACACACACGCACACACACACACACACACACACACACACACACACACTGAGTACAGTAGGAGAGACATAATAAGTATTTAGACACATCCGCAGGTGCTGTTTAAATTGATCTGTCCAAACAGCTGTGGCAGGACCAAGTTGCCTGACGAACAATCCTGGCTCTTTCTTTGGGACGTGACACACACTTCACATGAAACCAGTTGTTGCAGCTGTTGCACTGGATCATCTTAGATCCTGACAAGATTCTAAAGCAGGTGCAGTGGATGCTAATTTGTACCTTAGTTTTAACTGTCCTCCTCACTGACAGCTTTGACTCAGGAAATGGAGTCATAGTTCCAGACTCTAAACATTGGTGGAAATGGCTACGTAAAGAATGCTCTGAATAACTTGTTCTGCTTCGCTCTACACCATAGCAAATGGAAGTGGCAAAGGCTATCGCGTAAAGGCCGCAGTTTTCTTTTCCTAGCCGCTGTTGTTGAACCGATGTGACAACCGTTCTAATTTTTCCATCGTCATCTGCCACCAACCTGTAGAGATCTGACAGCTGTCTTCGAAGAGAAAGGCTAAGATGTCCACTTGACAGGCTGTCAAGAATTTCAACGCAAGATGGGTTGAATATTCCAACAGTCGACGTTAACCAGTGAAGACAGTCGTTGTTGTGAATTTGGACAGCTTCTACATCAGCTGGAGCAAACTCTACTGTAGATGTTCCGATGTGTGGTGACAGCAAACCACCTACATTTGGATATTGCTTTTTCAGGAATTCTTGTGCTGCTGAATTGTGTTAGTCGTTCAACCATTCAGAGTTTATTAGATGTTCATCTTCTAGGGTTAAGTGCATTGAGGCAACCACATCTTACCGGTAATTGGATTGACTTTATCAGTATCTTTATCACTGCTATCCAGTGTAACTGTGCGTGATTTATCAACTATTGTGCTATTGCAGCACCTTCCACGATGGCAGCTTGGATAACACAGTTGCTGTTTTCGACGACAAATGCATCTCTTTAACACGGCACAACCATCATGACATCCACAATGTTTTACAGGCCCTATTGATAGCATACTTGGTGGACTTTTGTGGTAGTCAGCCATTGTATCACTGCTTTTACCTGGCTCAGAGGTTGGTGAAGTTGTTGGAGCACTTAGCTCTTTTCTATTGGAAACTGTCACTGCACGATGCTCAGTTCCTAGCAGCATAACTAACACCAACTACAGGTACATCAGAAACTTGAAGTTACCATCACATTTTCTATGTTTCACACCTTCATTACTTTTTGGAACAGTACTGGCATTGTCAACCACATCACTGGCATCAAACTCAAATTCATTGATAATGGGAGCACTGTCAATATCAACTAGTTTACAATATAGAATTAGTGGAAACTCTACAGTACACAAAATCTGTATATTTAGCTTTGTAGTTATCTGTAACAATATATCTATCTATCCATCGACTTATATCCGTCCATTTATGCATTCATGATGTATGCATCCATCCATCCATCTATGCATTCACCTATCCATTGATCCATCTGTCCACATATAATCCTCCATGCACATAAACATTATAATTATGTATTCAATTGTAGATTCATGCAAGACTACATACGATCAGGAATACTACTAGCACCTTGCAAAACTTTTAGCACATCGTCTTCATCAATCTTCATCTCACTGCAGCCTGGAAAGACTCCAGCACATGCAGGTTGGCCAAACACAACGTCATATGGTGACGTTTTAATGGTACTATGCCTTTTGGTATTCATAGCATCTTTGTAAAGAATAAAAGAAATATATGCGTTTAGTTATTGTACAACTTTCAATATGAAGACAGTTATACATTGGATTGATGGAAGATAACTTGACCGTCCTGTTCCTGGGTACTTTGCTCTTCTAACTGCGAGCATGTGATGGACAGTCCCGTGTGCCTGCTCCACAAGACCCTGTGACTGTGGATGACGAGGCCGGCCAGTGATAATCTGGCACTGGCCAGGCCATACTCTAACAACTCGTCGAATGATCTACAATGAAGGGATATAATAGCTGATATATGTCGTGAAGCAAACAAAACCAATATTTCACCTTATTACAAACTCGTTACCATTGTCGTGCTGTAAGATGACAGGTAGGCCCACACAACGCTGAAAACATGTGTTATTAAACACTCAGCCACTTGTGATGCTTTCTTTCTTTGCTGTGACCACAAGAAATTGAACTCAATAAAGTGGTCAATATAGTGCCCTATCCACTTGAACTCTCCATCACAATCATGGCTGATGTGTATAAGACCAACCTGCCCTCTTCTCATAAACCCAGGAGACAGGATTGGCTTAACAGGAGCAATAGACTTCTGAGTTGTTTTACAGGCACACAGTAGGCATGTCTTAACAAATTCTCTGACAGTAGGCCTTGTAATGCCTACGTATTGCTCTTGAACCTACAGCACATGTGCAAGTGTTATAAAAGTGACACACATGCACATTAAACATGGCTAATTCTGGACATGGGATGTTGAGAACAGTCCCACGTTGTAGTGTTGCCAAAATGCCCCCATGCAAACACAAGTTGATAACATGTTCATTAGTCACGCCGACGTAAATTTCATCATGCAGAAACCAAGCAGTTCTCACTGCAGTCAACCCATGACACATCATGTATAACTTATCCTTGCAAATCTAAGATGTACATATCAATCCAGTTGGTGACCCCAGTATAAGAGCAAAACCGTTACACGTACATCTGAGAATACTTTCTAATATCCAGCATGTATTCTTGTGCCTTCATGAACGGTCTTCAAAATCTGGTATATCTCAGGCACAGTTGCCACCCTTCTTCAATTTCCCAGCAATGAAAACTTGCTGTTTCTGCCCTATTGAGCAGAAAATGTAATATTTCAAAAAGGTTTGGGTCAAATGAAAGCATTATGAACACATCTATAGTTTACCAAGAAGGATTAGTAGGTTTCCTAAAAAATGAGTTCCCAAATTTTCTAAATCTTAGTACTAAAGGAAGTCCATTCTCAACACTGTAGGATTGAGTAAATTACAAGAAGAAACATCATGATACCTATAGCATGCCCTGACAAAACACATTACATTAGTCATTCATAAGTCAAAGAGCTGCTGCAGTGAGTTGTCAAATCATACATGTTTGGCTAGCTTGCTTGTTCCAGCCACCGTAGTTACCAGCATATATGCAGTATGCAATAAATACCATATGTTAGAACACATCACTGTAACTCAGTAGTAGATAGTTATGCCAATACAGTTTAATGTAATATGATGGTAACGATTGTGGTTCTACCTTGCCACAAATGAACATTTTCTTGGAACAAGTGTATTATATTAAAGCAATTATACCCATAATATATTAAAGCTCCAACACGTAGCCTTAATTAATTAATGAGCATAGAGCCTTTTCAACTGACTAAACTTCATTAGAATTTAAAATGATATACCACTGTATTGATGAACAGACATTCAATTGACTACTATACATGTCCATTTACACAAAATTGACTGCATATAATGAAATAGTAACAAATTTTAAAATTTTTAATATAAATAGTATGAAAAACAAAACTCTATAGGTTGTTTAGTCGACGTTTGTATCAATTTAATACCTAGTAAGTCATGTAATTGCTATTACGACTTACCTTTGGTGCTAGGGCACAAAGAACACCTGAAAGACCTAGCAGTGGAAGGTCCACCACTGAGAATCCTTTACTTTTGACATAAAAGCGGAAACGTGCCGCTTCCGCACGTGCACTGGGACCGCCTCGTAGTACAGTACAGTATCTTCCGGATCCGTTTGGCTTTGGCTTTGGCTTCAGCTATCAACTGAGCGTTTGGCCTCTCAGCGAGTGAATCCAAAAACTCACGGAAGTTTTCCTTGCGCTTGTTTTCGTCCGCCGCCATACTACGATTATATCTCGCGCCAAACTTTACTCAGTGTACCCGTATAGATATAGTTTGACCTACGCGAATCGTCTGGACTGGAGGGTTGACGAATACTTAGCGCACTGGCCATTGGCGAATTGTCTTCCCTGTATACGTATGCGAATTTGCAAATGGTCTAGCCCATTCGCGAACAGTCTAAATTCGTAATCGGTCTGACTCGCGTTCCCATACTGTCTGACAGTTCGCGAATCGTCTAGCCCGTACAAGAATTCGTAAATGGTCTAGCCCATTCGCGATCGGTCTGGATTCGCATTTAGTCCGTATCAACTACACTCATATCTGGACTTCTCAGGTGTTCTTGGTTGTCCTGCTGTCTTCCCAGGGTTGGACTTCACCGTCTTCTTTGAGCGTCTAACTACATGTACATCATCATCTCCATTCGCTTCCATATCCTTCATTTGTTTCACAGTTGCTTCATGGGCTCTACACAGGTCTACGCAGGATGCTAGAATCAACCCCATTTTCTGAAGCAATTGCTTCCTCAGGCTATCATCGAGGACTCCAAAGACAATTTTGTCCCTCAACATTTCATCAGTGTTATCTCCAAACTGACATCTATGCGCTATTCCTTTACTTCGGTTAGGAAAGTATCAAATGTCTCACCTGGCTGTTGTTGTCTCCTATCCATGAGAAATCTCTCGTACGTCACGTTTGTTTCTCCGATGCAGTGGTCTCCATTAGTTCCTATACCTTGGCCATATCTCTCTTCTCTGCATTATTCGCGAACGACAAGCTGCTATATATTCTCAGTCCCGCATGCCCGATGCAAGTTATGAACGTCGCCAGACTGTAGTCACCTGTCTGGGAATTGAGACGCGCCACTATCTCATAGGAATTCCAAACCTGGTGCCACTCTCTGTCTCTCCAGTTCTGGGATAACGCTTCCTTCGTTCTGAGTGTTCTTAGCATCGGCACTTTCGCTTGTACTGGGACCGCGCCTGTGACTGCAGCTGGCTCCACAACGTGTACGTCAACTTGCGGCTCGAGCGCGGCGGGGACCTCTGGCTCATGCTCATCGCCTGGCATGTTGTGTCGATTGTTCTGCTCTTGTCACAAGTCAATCCAACACTCCTGACACCATTTAACGTGTGATACGTCTATATTTCACTAAGAGAAGTAACGCCTACAGTCTACCAGTAGTCTAGTCCAGTGTCCCGTATACTCATACTACTTAGTCTAGTCTACTGTCCCGTATACTCATACTACTTAGTTTACCCTACACCGTATAAGCCAAGTTTCGCTAACTAGACTTTCAGAGAAGGACCATTAGAACGACTACGAAATAAGTAACCAAATACATATTTGCAAATGAAAGGATATGATCTCGTGTCATCGCCAACAACGGTAACGAGGCGCGATCTTCGACTGCCTAATACTACTCGAATAATACAACAATAAACGTAAAATTATCGCATTCCCTCATTTGTAGGAAACGTAGTTTGTTTCTCTTTCTGTCCCTCCAAACAGTCACTGTCCAGCAAGAGACCGACATCGATGATATTTCTGACGACCAAACTTGGATTCATCGATTTCCACGGTATTTTTATCTTCTCCAAGTTTTTGTCAGCGGTATGGCGTATTAGAATCGTTCTGCAGGCCCCAAGATAAAATTTCGTCCAGTTTATAAAAGTTCTACTCGAACGCACACCCGATGCAAGACGCGCAACATCGTGAGTGATCCACATACGCAGAAGTTAAATGCATGCATCAAGTCAAGAGGACACGACACGTACACGACATATTCGACGACGTACACATATTCGTTCGCACCGAAAATAGGTAAATTCGACTCTGGCAAATACTCAAACGCGATTTGTCGAACCACGTCCAAGAACGAATGCTACGTTCCGTTCGACAGCCTATTTGTGCACCGCCAACAGAAGTAGTCACTAGAATTCTTGGCCGGACGTAGACTAAAAAGTCACGTATTGGCCACACTTGGTACAAGACCGTTGCGTATACTATAGCTAACAACTCGTTGTGTATCATCACTTCCATGTCGTCTCTCTCGCAATCAATTAACTGCTTGCCAAATGACTGAATATCATACCAGTAAATGACTTAATTAACTAATAACCACTCCTCCTCATCAACGTCAACCCGCAAGTAACGGTCAAACCACATTGACAGAGCGGAAGAAATGGGAAATTTTGTCCGGACAAGCGAGTTCGCCAAAGGCACGCCTATTTTGGACCACGCCCACGCTATGAAATTTACAGCTCGCAAACAAAATTCTATTGCTATTTATTTTTGACATATATACAAACCACAACAATAACAAGTTTGAGACATCATACCTGCAAGGCAAGCTTATTTATTGCGTTACAATAAAGTCTAGAAAATTATGAAACCTCAAAAGGCAAACTTGAAAGTGCACTATAATTGTGTTAGTCCTTGTGAAGAAACTCGTAGGAAGCTTCGTTAGGAAGTTCGTTTCACTACTCCGGTATACCAAGGTTTGTTGATGCCAGCTGGTAGAGCTGGTGTGACTACTAAGTAATTTTGAAATTGACAGTCTGGGAAGCGTGCGACGTTTCCAATGAGGTTAAATACCACCGATCTTGCTACGTCCGTTTTACAAAAATAACCCGTTAGGCAGTTCCAGCTCACGTCGATGGTGATGCTTGCACATCAGAATCTGAAGACGAAATTACGGCAGCCGACACCAATACATTTAGTATAATGACTAGCATTGAGCAAACACGCATACTAGAGCGTACTATTCGTACCAAGATAATGCGAGATGTATTTTCAGAAGCAATCTCCAATCCTACGTATCGGACAGGAAAACTGAAAAGGCTGTTGAGACGGCGCTTTGGAGAACGTTTGTCGTTTTGGTACTCAAGAAATTAGACCGAAGGAGAGGAGGTGGTATATGCGTCAGACCTTAAAACATGGAGAAGTGCTTCAAGCTCTCATAGAGTCGTCTGCGGACTCTGGATCCTAGAATCTGGAGCATCCTCGGTTTCTTCAGCTTCGCTTTCTATTACACACTCTGTCACACCATCTGCGGAATTGTATCACGCAGCCATGAAATTGCGTTTATCTGTGCTCAACGTAAAATAAGAAACCTAAAATACGAAATGCCTTGGCCACTCAGGGCCGTTGACGTCATAGAAGAGGACATTAGAATTCCTAGAATTATAGGTGGAGGGGAAACTGCGTTTGATTTCTACGTCGAACACTCATCCCGAGTGAAGATTGATGCACGGATTCATCGATTAGTAATGTCTTTTGCTCAGGTTAGATTATGCAACACACAACGGTCGAGTTGAAACGCCCAAACATATCGCTTTATCCACCGCAAATTCGTCATCTCACGGGAAACACGACAATTCTCTCTCTGGTCAACACGTTCGGGCATTGTATTTCGCGCGCACAGCTGGACGAAGTTGATACGGCGGTAGCGAAACCACTACTTGAGGAGAGAGAGTTTATGTCATACATTCTCAGTAACATTCAGCTTGGTCGACCTGCAGTCTTTTGCTTCGACATAATAGGAGACGTTGTCTGGAAAGAGTTCCACCCACTGTACTAATGGCATACTAGTGCAGCGTAGTGCAAGTACCGCTGTCATTTAGAACCGCGTAGCTTTGTGGAACCGGATAATGTCAAGATGGAATTCGAATGCACTGATTTCGTGAACCAACTCTTACATGTGATGACAAAGAGGCTGACACGAAAATGTTTGTTCATGCCAAACATGCATGTTCGAAGGAAGGTGGTCAAGCGCAGATTGCCGTGATGTCATCGCCAGACACTGATGTCACATTCATTGGAATTTGCTATTCATTCTCTATTGATGCCAGATTTTTGTGGTCGACTGGTACCGAAGAACGTAGAAAAATTATTGATTTAGGAGCAATTGCAAACAGCTTAGGTTAAGATCTTGTGAGTGCTCTGCCAGGAATGCATGCGTTTTCTGGGTGCGATACTACCTCATGTTTTAGAGGGAAAGATAAAAGAGCCACTTTCCACCTCATACAACTAAAAAATTGGATTCTGTTTGGCTGGCAAGGTCTGGCTTAGGAAACTCATTGCCTTGCCGTGACGACGTTATGGAACGGTGTGAGGCGTCGGTATGCTATTTGTACAAACTACCAATGTGCATGTTCATGTTTTGATTCCGGTTTGGGATGCACGGATATTTTCGGGTGTTGCAATTGTAGAAAAACGCAAGGAATATTCCAACATTCTAGAATCAGAGAAAGCTAACTCCACCTCCGCAAAGTTGGACGATACAGCACTACCTTCTGACTTTGATGAAGATGATTCGGAATCTGATTCAGAGTCTGATATTGAGTGACCATAATACTTTTATAGAATAATTGCAGTGTAACCGATGTAGTACGTACACTTGCTGCAGTAGTTATTTTAGCGTGTTTTAACGTTGCACAACGGGTTCATCTACTTATCGCTTAATTAATAAACGGAGTAGTGTAAATACAATTATAAACAACCCTAGCTAAATCAAGAAAAACGCTGTAACGCCCAAATTGCGCTCTTCTTAAGGCAAATTGATATGCTCTAGTGCAGCTGTCGCACATTTCCGACGCTGCCAACATTTAAAATATTTATGTACTGCAACATCTCCTTACATCCGTAATATAAAACCTTGGTATACCCGGAGGATGAAATGAAATGACACGCTACAAACTTCCGCTCAACGACTATGTGAGACAATAGCAGAACATTAACAAGTAACCAACACAACGATGTGCAAACTTATAATCAAACAGACCCTTGCAGAAAACTATTTGTAGACCGGCTTAGAGGATTATGTCACACGTCCCAACCATCTAAACTAAAGCTGCTAGTGCTATCGTCTTGAGCCAACTTTTTAGTTTTCCTTGCTGTGTATTGCTTTCTGAAACCTTGATTAGGACGACGGTTGGTCTTGCATCCTTCCTACCACAGCTGAATAGCGGTGTCAGCGTGAGAATCTTTAAGTGATGGTCCTTCATGGTATTCTTCCATAAGGTCAGACAAGGTGGTATTGCCCATGCTGGTGCGCCTGTCTGTCTTGATCGGTTTCAGCTACGAAAACATCCTTGGAACATGTGTGGTAAAGGGTAGATTAAATAGTATAGCTGGCGCAATTGGAGAACGTTTGGCCACTTACAATTGTCTGGACAGGTGTCAAGTATGTCTCACACAGACTCGTAGGACACCTTGCTGACATTAAGATATTTTCTAGCATAACGGACAGCCTCCTCAACCTCGCTATGAAGAGCAAGGATACTAAGGCCTTTGCTTTCTAGTGATTTGGCAAAACCAACAGCACGAGCTTCTAAAGCTTCTCTAACCTCTGCTGTATCATCAACATTCTCGTCTTCACTATCTTAATTGGACAGAGGTTTAAACGTTAGGTTTTCTTTGCCATGTTTGGGTGTCAAGAAAGGCAATTATATGACGAAGAAGTTTGGTGTCACACCAACCTAGTCGCTCCTTCATTTTATTATCAAGGCATACTAAATCGGTTTTCACGTTTTGTGCACAGTTTCTCAGTGTTCTGACAGAATAGTTTCCCAAAGGGGCTGTTTGATACAAATTATCTTCTCTGTCTCTGTAAAGACGGCTCTAAACGAGTTTGACAGTTGGCCATTCTCTGGGCTCTTTCTTGGCAAGACCTTAAAAGATTTGAGTATTTGCTGGCTTTTACTAGGTTATGTATACCATGTACAATGTTGACTTTATCATCTTGGAGACTGAAGCTCAAGAGATGTACGGAGTGTACCAAGTTTACATACATAGCTGCGCCAACTAGCATATTGTAGTTCTTCATCTTGAAAACATAACCCTTGAGGCCGGCTTTATCTGCCTTTGTCTGTCTGTCACTTGCTAGGGTGGACAAATGGTTTCCATACACTCCGTATCTGTCAATGAATCGTTTCAGAGCTTTAGGCTTATAAGCAACTCAACGTGTTCCTGAGCAGCACACAGGCACATTTCCGCCTAAGGGAAACTGTATGCTTCCCTATTGTCTGCAATGATAGTTGAAGTTCACACAACTTTTTAGGAGACTTGTGGTGTAAGTAATATAATCGAAGCAACAATTCCGTGACATCCTTGATCACCTTGCTGCACAGCGCATCTGCAAGCCAGTTCAAGTCTTCCCCTAGCACTACTGCCACATTAGCGCAGGATACTTCTTAAATGCCATCATTTCCTTTCCTAAAATGTAGCAGCGATCAAACAAAAGGCTCTTAGCGACTGGTGCATAGGCAGATATAGACTCCTGAGATGCCCAAGCATTGTCAGTACTCCATTTGCTAACCGCTATACTATGCTGTTCACTCATTGCATGATCCATAACGTTGCTTGTTCTATGGTTAACACATCCAACTAGCCATGCATGTTGAGAATTCTTAGATACAAGAACACTGCTTTCGTCCCTATCCTTTGTTCACGATATTTTGCTGGTGTTTGTGTGTTTTGCCTCTTTGGATATTGTCGGGGAGTCTCAATCTCCTTGCCTTCTGGAGGAGATAATTTTTCCTAAGAGTTAGACTCCTGGCATTTCTCGTCCTTGTCCTTGTGGTGAGTAGATCGAATTTCAACTACTTGTCCTGTCTCTTTCACAGGGATGACTGATACTGGTATTCAACTCTATCTCCTGTACGCTTACATCAGATGTTTCTGGTACAGTGCCACCAGGCATAACTGGCCATAACTTTCACGCGCCCTACAGTGGAATTCCGAGGACCTGTAGTAATGCCGCCAACACGCACGTGTTCCTTAGCGTGAGGTCTCTTCAATAATCTAATTATAGGCCTATAGAACGTTCTGGAAAGAAGATAGAAATGCATTGTCTTGATTGGCTGAAGAATAGACGTGGCTAATCACTGATTGGTTGACATAATTGACTCCGCCCAAAAACCTTTGCATGTTGGGCGTAACGATGCAACAGTCCCAATTTGAATTACCTGTTCGTGCTGATGCGGAGCGTACGCGTAGGAGTTGAAACCGAGAAGTATTCAAGAAAGGGCGGCGGGCTCTATCTGAGTGGAAATGGAGACGGAATAGTGGCTTTGCCGACGAACAGCAGGCTCTTCTTTTAAGGGACGTCGAGACGTCCACTCCGTCGCTCTCTGTTTCTTCTGCTGAAGACTCTGTGAAGACTTTTACGACCCCTACGACTTCTATGGACTGCTAGGATGCCGATCCCGGCACGGACGAGAGATTTGATGAGCTGATCCGTGACTGTCTCGCTACTCTTTCTCGTCGTGATCGGATGACAAGCTCTAGATGTGAAGAATTTATTGTTTTGTGCTGTCCTTGTAATCTAGGTTGAGTGAACTGAAGTAGTGTTACACATTATGTGAAGATTCTGTTGTAATAATTATTTTATGAGCATTAGGGGTATAGCAATTAGAACAACAATTTCATTGTGTTATAACTCCGTATTGAAAGCGTCTTTTGAAAATCGCCTAGATGATTTTTTGCCCCAACGTCTGAATAACGTACTCGTGTACGTTCATTGCCGAGTGTTGCTGTTCAACGGATAAACACGACCGTAAACAACACCCTTTCCGGGGACCCTTTCAATGAATATCTGCAAAGCAAAAGCTTTATTTTAAACTCGCCTCGATGATTTTTTAGAAAACAGTATAACAAAGCTTTGGACTAACTTTCAGAGACGTGCGTCTTTATGACAGCGAGAAACGCGATGATATGTTCAAAACGTCGACATCACAGTTCCCCAAGTGGGAGTCCCTTAGAAAAATCATTTTCGAACAAGAAATTGAATATAGAAGCAGACATTATATTTCTCCTCATTGTCTCTGAATTTCAACGCAATTGCGAACGCCAAATTTGAATTACGCGCGTTGACTTTCGGACCCCCGGATGGCCAGTTATGCCTGGTGGCACTGTACACTCCTTTGATCTGTCCCCCGCATTTGGTTTATATGCACGTATATGGAATGTCCTTCCACATTTAGTAAATAGTTGGTTGGTGCTAGCGGTTGTTTAGTGGTTGCCACCAACCGCCTACCGCGTTTATCGTGACGTGGATTCCAAACATCGACTTTACAACGAAGGTGCAGTTGTCAAGATCGTTCAGTAGCTTGCTCGAATTTGAATCTCTGCATATCTCTGTCAACGTCACATATCTACGGGCGTAACAAAGATAACTTGGTTCTTCGTTTGATCAACAGTTCAGCATCAGTTTTTACTATTGCTGCATGTGGAGTCGTACGATAGTGTAGAAGGAGCGAAGACACTTTGTGACTTATCGACCTTCCTGCAGGTCTACTCCTTAATTAAGCTTTTTTAACTATTGTACTATCGCTCTACCTGTATATTAGATGCGGAATGTTAGGGTGGAGTCAACTGACGCTTGATTCCGTTGGCCTCTATAGACTCCTTGAAGTCATTTGCCCTAAACTGAGGCCTGTTGTCAGTTTCAAGTTGCTGTGGTAACCCATTACAAGAAAAGCTTCTTCGCATAGCTTCAACCGTCTGCCCTGTAGTAGCATGTATACCCAGACCATTTAGAAAAGGCATCTACAATAAGTAAATACATTTTTCCCGGAAATTCCGCAAAATCTCCATGGGCACGTTCTCATGGTGATGTCAGGTAAGTCCACTGATGTGACAGTTTAGTAGTACTTGGTCGACTCCTTGCTTTGGCACTGTCACGTGATTTTTCCAAATCTTCTATATCTCTAACTCTAATCAAGAAATTTAACTAGCCTGGCCTTAAAGGAACACTTCACAGGTCCACCTATCTCTGACTCCACCCTCCGCGCTAAACTTGTCTGGTCACACATCAAGTTGGGAAGTTTGGCGCTATCTCGGAGCAAAATTCATAGCGAAGCATTATACTAAGGTTAGAAAGCAAAAACGTACGAGACGGTTTTCCAAATACCGTCCAATAAGTGTAGGTTTTGTTTAACCGCTTCCTGTAGACTTTGATATTTGCTTAGGCGCAAATGAAGTCTGTTTTCGAATCACTAACTCACCTTCAATTGACGGCGAAAAACACACATACTGTGATGGTAGAATGAAGGCACTTTGGGTCCGTGACTATGTGCGGTAACGCACTTTTCCGTGTGTTTTTCGCATCACGAAGGCACTTTAGTACTGTCGTATGGCCTCCATTCGTAGAAAGAAACACGGAGGAAGGTGCGAAAGACAGCGATTTCAATTATCTCAAGACGATTCATGTCGAGTCTATACAAGGAAAACGAACGACCTAGTCGTTTATGAACTGTAATTTGTTCTCCTTCACTGTTAGAGTCGTCTCAAGCGTCTAGACCCATATCTTGTGTGGTCTAGTAGTTGGTGGGGAAAGCAAGACCAAATAATTCGCTGCGCAACACAGCAAGCTTTCGGTCCGCTCCCCAAGGCCTTAACATAGGTTAACGTCACTCCACGTGCGTCAATCAGTCGAGTGTTTCTTTACTGTGACTAACATTTTGTAGAGGAGAGTTGTGCTTTGTACATTTAACGTACAAAGCATCTTAGCGTATGGAAGTTATCATAACGATGTAACATTAAAATTGAGTTGTCGATATTTATCCGACCAAAAACATTTTACTTTTTTAAGCATGCAGCAAAATGTTATGTCTTACGTTAATTTAGTAAAATTTGGAATTCTAGCTGACGAAACGAAACCATACCGGTTGAAATGCTTGCATCATCTCCTCCACGTTCTCTTTCCCAGTCAATCCTTTTCCTCAGCAGCCTCTCTGCAGCTTTCTAAACGGTCGAGAGCTGTAACAAGAAAGCGACAGTAGATACAAGAGTATCACAACAATAAGTTAAATAACACAGATAAGTAACACAACTGGAAATGCAATTACCATTTAATACTATATATATATATATATAGCATATAACATTGGCACTTTCCTAACTGCGTCGTTTCTTACATTAATCGTTCAACGATTACGTTTCCTGTAGTAGGAAATGGTAAGAATTATGAAATCTTACATGTACAAGTACTAAACAACAAATAGTCTTATTCATTTGTATTTTAGGTGTATAACTATCTGGCATTAAGTTGTGACTGTTACTGACATCGAAAACGATTTTGTACTTAGTCTTATGTCACCATCAAAAGTTTAATGAAATGGAAAACAAACGTTTCTTCGCTTTTACGAGGTTCTTGTCAACAAATAAAAATTTACTCTGTGGATCGTCACGTGCTGGCTACGAGAGCTGCACGGCTCGAGATTGATCACACTGAGCAAGCAAAGCCGTCTGACTTTGCACAACTAATTCGTACTATTACATCCAACAACTATGTCGTGCCTACCTCTAATCATCCATCGCTCGCATAAAATAGTTGCCGTCGTAATAATTGCAACTGTTGCCACATTATAGAAGTAAAAATATCTACTCATACATATTTGAAAAGCACTTAAATTGTACTTTCAAAAATTTATTGATAATGGTTTTAATACTTGAGATTTTTAGGAGATTTGAGATGTATGCTCCTATGATTGAGTCATTGCTATCTTCACTAAAGGGAAGATATTCTGGTTCGCTGCATGCGTGGTCGTCCTGAGAGCTAATAAATAATTCAAAGTATTTGAAAACTGTGCACGATTGCATTAGACTGCGTTTCTAACCAAAGCATACGTGTACATAGCTTGGCAACGGCAACACACGCCGTTACTAAGCTTACAACTCAAATTCTCTCCAACGGCTAGAGCAAACTTGCACAACACGTACTGACACGTTTACTCAACAGTGTTGCTAGGAAACGCGATGATGTAACATCAAACTGTTATACTTACAGTTTCCCGTCATCGCTGTCTTCAGAAACGGGAAGATTTTCCTCATCCGTCGCGTCGTCTTCCAATGACGAGTTTGAGGACAAAGCCAAGTTATGGTCGCCAAAGCCTCGTCATAGGTTGGCTGCAAATTTTCCATGGGCAGCATACAGCATGAACGTTGCGCCAGCGCTCCTGCATCCTGTCGATCAGAAATTATTACGAAGCCGCATGTGCGTCTACAGTACAGGGAGATATGACGACAGTCCCACATCTTTCTCGTCATCTCACTTCTTGTTGTAAATAGCACAAACTTAATTGCAGAGCGTCTTCAATGTTGATGCGACCTGGGAGTATAGTGCCAATCCCGTTTGATGCATGGCTACGTATAGAAATTGCGTTTTGATGCTGCCTTGCACATGTGATTTATTTTTACTCAACAACACCAAAGCGTACAGCAACGCAACAACAACGCAACTGTATCCAGTGATATAGGGTTGAAAAGTCAACCTGATAATATATCCGATGAAGAGGTGTAGAACGTGCAGAGTCAGAAACAAGTGAAGATGAGAAAGAACTTGCAGCATCTGTATCTATACTTGTATGTCTAGACGTACCCCGAGGTCTTCGTGGCAATCGAACTTTGTTGACTATTTAAGAATTAACAGCGTCAGATAACATACTTACCCATCTGGTGCAGTCCATGAAACTCTTCGTCGGACTACATGCGTGTGTCTGACTCATTATCAGTAGTGGGGGTCAAAATTTTAAAAGTTTGCAATGGATAGTATGTAGGGTTTGTGTGCCCGCCGCCCCCCCCCCCCCCAGACAGTTAAAGTGACCGGCCCTGCCCAAATTCTATGTGGCAGTTTCCCATCTGCTAGCATTGATCGAAATGTTTCAACCAGTGTCCGATTCATTCTTTCTGCAACACCATTCGGCTCAGGTGTTTTCGGTATAGTAAGTTCATGTCGAACTCCTTCTGCCTTCAGATTCTTCTCAAACTCGATTGACGTGTTTTCTCCACCAACGCTTTCCATTCCAGCAACCGCTCAAATACCTGGTCTTTGTGCTTCAAGTCGTAACTCCACACTTATAATGGGTTTCGTCATCGATAATAGTAAGAAAGTATTCGGCTCCACTCAGCGACTTCTCGTTCATCTTTCCACGCAGGTCACTGTGCACTACACCAAGTACAGTGTAGCTCTTTGGACCGCTCGTCTCTATTGGTTGGAAATTGACGCCTGTGATGCTTTCCTTCTACTCATGACTTGCAGAAACTGTATTTCAAATCGTCAATGCATCATAATCAAATCCGGCAACCAACTTGTCGTTTGTTAACTTTTGCAGATTTCTTGCCCCAAATGACCAAGTCTTTGATGCCAAATGTCTTCTTTTTTCCTTTGGACTGTGTCCACAGCTGCATTAGTTTGTTGACAATCTATCTGATACTCTATAGCTAGATAGTACAGATTTAATGCCCTATTTCCAGCAGCAATTAGCTTCCTGTCTACATCCAATATCTGGCATCTGGCCTCTCTAAATGTAACTGACCTCCAGCTTCTGCTGCCTTCGACACATATACAAGTTGTAGGACAGCTTTGGCACATACAGCACTTTATACAATCTGCATTTCTTCATTTTTCCTGTGGGCAATTTCAGCTTCAGTCTCACGATTTCTTGCCCAACCGCTAATAGCTCATATCTATCTTTCATTGTAACTTCCTGTGGTCGCTTCATGTTACAGAGCTCAGCAAACATTTTACGATTACTTTACATGAGACGGTTTGCTCCTGAATCCACAATCCAGCTGTTTAGTCGACTATACTTACTATCCCAAAGCATGTGGCTTACCACAAAACCAGCATCTTCTGAACTGCTGTTGTCTCGCTGTTCATATCATCTTTCTGGGCCTTGCACTTGAAACCTCTGAACTCCTTTCCAGCTTTAGCCAAATCGCTCCATTTTCGTCTAATATGGGCAAATAATTACTTTAACTTTCTAACTACGGTTAACGTCGAAGTGCAACAATTTCAAGCGAGCAGCAACTGCTTCAAACAGAACTATCCTCACGTGTCAACATACCGAACGTACAACAGTACACAGCTAAGGCGTTTTTAGTATACGCCTGATCAAGGTGATAACGCAATGATCAGCAACAAGTGGAAGGCACATGCAACCACAACAGTACAGTTTAGTTGATTCTTCACGAGTGAAACTATTTCATTTCTGTACACACATTGCTCTTGTTATACATACCTGAAAGAAAGTCTGCAACTCTTTAATTACTGCGTGTCCTAAATGATGCCACAACGACAACTTTTACCTCCTTAGTACATTGTAGTAGATTCTTCAAGAGTGAAACTATTCGAATTCTGTACACACATTGCTCTTGTTATACATACCTTAAGAGAAAGTCTGTAACTCTTTAATATTGCATGTCCTATGATGCCACAACACCAACTCTCACCTCCTTAGCCAATTAGAAACGATGCATTCAAAGATGCCAACTCTCTCTTTATAATCAGAAACCTTCCAGGACTTCAGTAGTCTGCTAGAGTTAGTCGACAAGAGTGACCTTGAGCTCTCATATCTATTGGAAGATGTCACGTAAAGAATCAGAAATATCAGCTGCCAAAAGAATTCTGCATGATGCAATGGAACATTTTGAAAGGGCAGAAGAAAGCCAACAAGGTCAAAACCAGCCTAAAGGAACGAACGAGCAAAGGAATTCCAGTCAAACTGATCAAGAGTCCAGTCGGGTGGGGCCCAACGAGTTTTCCAGCAGCCAGCTCAGGTCAATGTCCGTAGCTGCAGAACAACGTCGTCTATTTGGACATGACAAACACAGAAAAACCGGCAAGCACAGAAAGTTTGGAGCAGGGAGAAGAGAAGAGGCAAGCACGCGGAAAAAGGCCTCTCATCAAAAATCAAGTACTAGTAATCGCCAGGTTTGGACTTTTACATTAGTTTGCTTGGCTGATCATCAGCGCAATACACCCCCTTCATTTGAGGAAAAGATGAAACTTTCCAGGGCAGGCTTAGGTGAGAAAAGAGTAAGCATTGGTAAGACAGATGACAGTCTAGAAGTACACAATGCCGTTCTTGACACCTACCCTGCACTGGAACGCACTGGGTATGAAATGATGAGACTCAATCCTCGACGCCGACTTGAACTCTTGCAAAGTCATGACCTCTCAGCAAAAAGTCTCAAATTTATGACTTATCAAGCAAAATTTATTTACGACGTATTACCAAGTCCCTGTCTCTGCGTCAATTACCTGAAGTAAGATGCAAAACTATATAGACATGCCTGGTTGTTAGTTAATACTTCAATTTATTGTTATAATATATGACATTCATTGACTGATACCAGTATTTGCCTTGTGAATAGGATGACATTACTAATTCAGATTTGCAGCCCAATAAGAAGTGTCCGGATTGCAGCCTGGAAATTCCCATGTCTGCTCTCAGGGGCCACATTAGAAATGAATGTCGTAAAAGCAACTCTAACCCTCAGGAACGTCAAGAGATAAACCGCAGCAAGAAAACAAAACAGCAGAAAACTATTGGAAAACACCATGCAGAGAAAGTAACACTTCAAGTGTGGTAGAGTATTCATCAATGGTATGTTTTGTTAGATTGTGTTTACTATAGAAGACTGAAATATACTAGGCTCCAGAGTCCAGCTGGAGATCACCGGTTGGACTCTCGAGCCAATAAGTATAAAGGCAGCTAGACAAACATACAGATAGACAGACAGACAGAGAGACAGACAGACGACTGTCACTTTGCAAACAACTGTAATGTAGTTGCATAATACACTTTGTAACTGTTATGTATTTGAATTTGTTAATAACGTAGAAGCAATGTGTAGACTAACAGACAGTCAAAGAGTCAATTCACAAACAATAGTACATCAGATACTAACTGTCCACGTAAGTGCACACTGCAACTACTAATGTTTGCTGGCCACAAACGTATACATACTTATTAGAGGATCAGTCAGTCAGTACTAAGATTTATCTACGAGTGTATGTGTTTCTATGTCAGTTACATGTATTACTGTAGTGTATTATTATATTGATGTTGAATCTGAGGTGGCAGTCTATTAGTCTAACATATAGAGCAGCCCAATTGATAAGTTTACACATTTCTGCGTTTCAGGATGAAAGCGAATTAAGGCCAACAAATGAAAAAGACGAGCAACTCTCTGTAAGTATGTACATATTATAGTGTGACACATTTAGAGACTTCATAAGGACTACCTTCTATAGACTACATAAGGACTACCTTCTATAGACCACATGTAGCTTTGAGTTTTCTTTAGAATACAGTACTACGATGTTGTAAACTTAATTAATTCTGTTTATTATTTGTTGCTTACTTGATGAATTCGTAAGTTTAAGATTCCCATGTTTGCATGTTGTAGCAATAGCCAGGAACATACTGTAATCTACAAGGCATTGAAATTCTCAGTGATACTTCATATTGCTATACGTACATTACAAACAGTGTATGTTCTAGCAATAGCCAGGAACATACTGTAATCTACAAAGCATTGAAATTCTCAGCGATAATTCATATTGCTACGTTCATTACAAACAGTGTATGTAGATGTTTTGATTCTTTAAGTAAATTAATGCAGTCAATTACAGCAAATGCCAATACTGTATTGCAATTAATTTTTTGTTCCAAATGCCATTATCTAATTAATTAAGTTAATTAATGTCATTGCATTAATATGACTTATGATATCTGCATAAATCGTACTGCTAAAGTTACTAATAAAAGATAAATCCTATAGACAGGATTCTACTAAAGAAGACAAGCCAGCTGGATTCGCAAAAACATCTCGTGTTCCAGGGAGTGGAAGTAGTAAAGGTAAAGGTAGCAGTCGATGAAACCATAAGATGGGGAGTCCGATATAATGACTTCTTTTTGTTTGAAGAGAACCATTCGGAACCATTACTACAACTCATGCACGTGTTTCCTGACCATTCAATTGACACTCTCCAAAAAGCACTACGTCACTGTGAAATGGATGCTGAGGTGGCTGCTTTGCTGTTACTGGACAACAATACCGAGGCACTCTTTGTCAGCAATTGTAGTGATAATAAACATATGGTATCAACAGAAAATTCTATTGTGTAGGTAAGAAGATGTAGTTCTACTGCTTCAAGCTCTCCTTTACCCCAGTTTCTGCCTATAGTACAAGCATTTTGTGACAAATTTTGAGTCAACCTTAAACTAACTGCAATACAAACTTTTTCAAGTGTTTTGTATACAGAAAAGTGTCCTCTATAACATACTAAAAGTCTTAAGGAATATCTGCAGGGGAAAGTGTCAAAAAAGTGGTCATCTGCTACCATACTCGTTGCCGATTCTACACCATCTTTTATTGTATAATGTTTTAGTAGGATTGTAAATTAGTTTAAACTTTCTGTGTTTTTTCAACTACCTAATTGTAAAGGCTATAGTATAATAAGTAGATAGAAGATTTATGAGATGTAATAGTCACTATAGTCAATAATTATTATGTGTTCAATCATTGTTATTGTCTTCTTCTTCATCATCATCATTATGATCATCAACATCAACACCTTCTTCATATGTCAGCCAGTCTGAGTTTATACAGTCAGATTCTCTGCAGTTGTCACGGGCAGGGGAGCATTTCACATTGTGCTTCTTAATGTACTGCAATCAGTCTGACAATTACACCTTATCATACGTAGGAGCTCATCAGGAGCTGGAGGCAAGTCAGTTTGGACTGGCTTAAGTCCTTCGTCACTCTCTCTCCACCCCCATTCCACTGGCGTAAGTACCTACAACACCAGAATCTTTCCATTGTTGTATCTGAAAGTATACACGGAGACTGTGGTACTTTGCTGCAGCTGAAGTAGGTGGCAGAGTCTGTGGTTGAATATGAGATGTTTTAGTAGCCACCTTCTCGCAGAAACGCGTATAACGCAGTGAATCAAGTCTTTCTGCAGGTTTTCCATTGTACAAACAAACCAATGCTTGCTCTCCTGCAACAATAACATCTTCAGGGAAAGCTGACTGTGCATCGAACACCTTAGCTTGCTCTCGAAAGTGTGTACTTGATTTGAACTTCTTAAGGGAAGTTCCTTTTCCAATGCCATACAGGTTGGAGGTTGTATCACATCCAAGGATGGCATGCAGAAAGAGCATGTGACTGCATATTTCAGGGCCTAGCTGTTCCTTGACAACCTGGATGTTCCACACGCGCGGTTTCTTTGTGCTCTTCTTTGGCTCTGGTCGGAAAAACACTCTGTGAGAGTGCAAGCTTGAGTGATAGCACAACAGGATAAGAAGGTCTGTGTCATCACCAACCAGGATAGTGGTCGACATTGTGGCAGACTCCACTGATTCTTGTACAATTAGCAAATCAGCATCCCCTGGAGCATGATGCACTTTGCAGTTGTTCATCTCTAGTTGATCTCCGAGCATTTTGATGAACTGCTGCTTGTTGGTCTTGTTGGCCAAAAACTTAGCCTTTGACATTGTAAGCTGCATCTTGCTGATAAATGCTACAGTTTCTCCAGCATGCCCTTTTGTTCGCCTTTCATGCGTTGTGTCTTTCGTGGATTTGCCACTGTAACCATCAAACACGACAACTGCTTCTCCATACTTTTTTAAGACATACCTTGTGTACACTGAGCATATCTCTTGGTATGTTGCCCCTCGCGTCCATGGGATGCGGTGAATGAGTGCACCGCCATCCAGCACATACTGGACTTCTCCAGTTATCTCAGAAATGTCTGGTGCCAATAGATTCCAGATGGCATTTGCCAGCACTAGCTTCTGTGGTTCCCGAAGAAGTAGTGATGAGTCGAAGAGGGCTGGTAGATAACTGCATAGCTCATACCCGAAGACATCTTCAAAATTTTCAGTTGCCTTTGCAGCAATTATCGTGAGTCTCTGGAAAAGAAGTTGTGGGTCAATCTGCACTGCAATGCCATCAACCTTGACTGCATTCTTCGTGTCTAAAGTGATGACCTGGTCTTTCTTCTTGAAATTATTTTCTGCAGCAGTCTTTCCCTCCATGCTAATCAGAATTGCATTTCCAACATCTTTTGCTTTGTCAACATTGACGGTGCTGTGTGCATGTATTCCTGTGGAGATGCTTCTTAGACTGGTATCGGAAGTGAAGGGGTTCATATCTTGAAGATACTTGAGAATTTTGTGGGTATCTTTCCAGTCACGAGCTTGTCTAGCCTTGGTTATATCTTTGTTTTGCTCTCCTGTGTTGTAGCTAACCCCAGTCAGCTCTTGCATGGCACAGTTCACGTCAGCACAAGCTGGCTTAGACAACAGCCATGTCAAGCGTTGCTGCTCAGTCATCCCTCGTCCTCTTGTGAGACCCCGCTGGTCTTCAGGCTTCTCATGAGCACCTGCTCGATGATGAGATCCGAGGACAAGCCAGCCCAATAACGATCACTTCGTCTCACCACATGAAGATCTTCTCGAAAATGTTGATACACATCTGGATGATCATTGTGGAGATTAGACATTCGCTGCAGATATATCCATGCAGACTTTGTGTAGTGGTTGTGCCCACATGCGGCCAAGTAAGGGAGCATTTCTGAAACAGTTTGGAGACGCAATTCCCAGTTGCCAGTACGCTCTGCTCGGATATACTTGCGAAGTATATCAACCATATCTATGTACTGCAACCAAAGTGTAGCAGTCCTAGACGACTTCATGGATTCGGTTTCTCTTTGAAGAGCATCACCGATTCTGGTTAGGACACCAGACTGGCAAACTTGATCTGCAGACATTAAACCCTGCATCACCTTTTCATAGAGAACAGCAGCTTCATCCAGGTCTGGATGTCTAGCAGACTTCTCGTGTGATAAAGTTGTAGCTTCTAAAATCTCTTCTGTTTCCACATTCCCAGTTTCTGGGTCATCTGAACTTCTGGAGAAGCCTTGAACAAGTCTCCAGTGAGGTATTTGTTCTTCACTATAGTGTTTCTACAGTATCCAATGCGATATCTGTGTTTCAGAAGTACTGTAAGTTAGACATAGAGAGAGTTTTGGAGGTCACGTGATTTGAACGCTACCAGAGGTGATACGCTCACTTCCCCTCAAAGAATTCACTAAGACTTTTAGTATGTTATAGAGCACACTTTTCTATGTAGGAAACAGTTGAGAGAGTTTGTATTGCAATTTGTTTAAGGTCAAACCATATAATGCCTGTACTGCTAGTATGTAGCATTTTGTAATTATTGACATTGAATAACTGCACAAGGTATACTGTGTCTAGGTCCAGTCTTAGAAGATTCAGATGCCATTGATTTACCAATGCCTGAACCCAGTGATTTTGATCAGGTTTGCTTGCATTTGTCTGCCTGCATATATGTATTGTAGCTCTATATTTCAAATGTAGGACACCACAAGATCACAGCAGAGCATGACCATTAATAAGCTGCTTGCAACTGTAGGACCTGACACTACTTTTGGACTGCCTCGAATGAGACTGACTGTCTCACGAAATGAAATACGTACTGATGCAATCGTCTTCTTTAAGGGAGGTGATTTCCACTACAACCGTGAACTACGGGTTAGATTTGAGGCTGAGCCTGCTGTAGATGGCGGAGGACCTAAGCGTGAATTTTTTTCGCTGCTTTTAAAGAGTCTTGTTAGTCCAACAGAAAGTGTTCGACTCTTTGAAGGACGTCCTGGCCGATATCTGTCTATGCATAATATGGATGCCCTGATGGGAGGACTCTACAAAGTAGCAGGACAAATGATTGCAGCTTCTGCATTGCAAGGAGGTCCTGGATTCCCTTGCTTGGCCCCAGCCATTTATACATATATGGCAACAACGTCTTTAGACAGCGTCATAGATGAGATCTCTCCACTGGATCTTCCAGATCCAAATTTGGCCGACACAGTAGAAAAGGTGAGAAGCATTAATTTCAAATGTGCGTGGTCCTACATGGCTAACATACCAATATATTTTGGCAGATCAGTGAAATGAATGATGACAACAGCCCTGAATTTCAAAGCCTTGTCGCAAGCCTAGGGAAATTCATCATAGCTGCTGGATATACTCACAAAGTGACTGCAACTAACAAAGCTGACATGGTGTTGAAAATCCTTCTGCATGAAATTGTGTTATCCAGAAAAGCAGAGTTAGATCAACTATCTGTCGGTCTTGGCCCTCTAATGGATCTTGCCAGACGGGATCCTGACAAAATTAGACCTCTGCTTACTGCTTCAGCAAGCACGCCATTAACAAGTGGACTGATCATGAATCTAGTGACCTATGAGTCAACACTCCCGCCAAAATTAAAAGACTATTTTGTGCACTACGTCCACCATTCAGGTAATCAAGGCTTTCTACATATATATTACACAAATACTTGTCAATGAATCAATTAAACATTGCACTACAAGACAGTTCTTTTGACACTGATGTTTCTCTAGAAGCACAAACCTGAGGACACTGCTGCAGTTCTGCACAGGTTGCAACAAGATTCCAGTGATGGGATTCCATGAACCATCAACAATCACAGTGTCCAGCACAAGATCTGTGTTTCCGAATGCAGCGACGTGTGCCATGATTTTAGAGTTGCCTAGACAAGTTGACAACCAAGACGAATTTACGGCAAATATGAATGCTGTTTTAGATATGCAGGCAACTGGCTTTGGAGTAGCCTAGTAACTTTGCATTTTTGTTGCTTTCTTTGAACTGTTGTTTCCATTGCATACTAGTTTAAAACATCTGCACCGTTAAGTTATAACAAGAGGATTTCACTTTGTTAATGTAAGATTCCATGTTGCAGTTTAATTGTTCAAATCATGTTGTAGAAGTTGTAATAAAATGGAAAAATCTTGACATTGCTTCAAGGTCAATTTGAATTACTGTACAGCTGTAGATTGTGACATGGCACCAGCTAAAATGGTGGCAATCTGATAGATAATCTCCTTAGTACAGTGGTAGCAGAAACTGTTTCTGCTTTTACCAAAATACCGTTCAATTGAGGTACTTCCCCATAGTCCATAAAATTAGTTCCTAGATTACTATCTAATTTTGTCAGTCTATTCACAGCAGTTAACAATTGTTTACCACAGTTGCTGCTACACCTAATTTAGTATTGTACACTAGACTGCAACATTACTTGCAGAGTGTCTGTAGGTTTGAATAAACTACAATGAACAGTTAGCATTATTATTATTATTATTGGAGCACATATAGAAACAAACATAGCACTTTGCTTTTGCGGTCTATAGGTGAGTGAAATCAAGAAGTGTGCAAATTTGTTCAATGACCAAAGGTAGTTATTGCACAGTCTTCAAATTGTGTGTGTTGAATCAAATGAAGGCTGAGGATCCAATGGGCACTACACGTACACTGCTGGGAGGCCGAGGCTATATCATGGAAGTAGCATCCGTCACTTCCTCTAAAACATTTTTTCTCTGCCCCTGTGCACTTACCACTGGTAAATAAAATTTAATAAACCGTATACAATTTAGAAAAAAATGGCATAACTTAAGTAGTCTATTCCACACAATTTAAAATTTGTAGGAAATACACTAAAATTAGATATTTGTGATGCACTGTTTGTTTGGATTACAGACGGTAATAAAACATTAACAGCAATTACTGGTCATGCAACAAAGGTTGATTTCCTGTTATAATGAAATTGCAATCTTTTACTGAATTGATGCAATAGGTTTATCCTAATCTGACAATTAAACCAATTTTGCTAGATTAATTAAACCAATTTTGCAACTGTTTAAATAGAGAACAGTTCTGATATACAACAATAAAGATATAGCAAGACTAAAAGACATTAAGTACCAAACATGAGCTTGAAAACTAGCAATTTAAAAGTATGACAATATAGTATTAGGCTTGTAAAAAGAGTTCATTTACACATACTGTTTCATCTTTTACATAGCAAGCTCATAACCATCATTATTAGATTAAGATTCTCTTCTTTGACATCAGAAAAAAAGATACTGCCGTACAGCATAACATAATGCGTAGTACGTGTAGACAAAACATCATGCTTGCCATTGCCATGCTCAAAAGCCAATTGGGTTAGTGAACTGCATTGTATACATGTAAATACATGTATAAAAATTTCTATTAAAATATATCGATAACAATATACTGCCAATTAACATTGTGTTGCATAAGTACCTCTAGCACCATACCCTTAAATAAAATAGGGTCAATAAAATTGGAAATAGCAAAGAATTTCTACAGCTACAGTTCCAAAGTAAACAATCTCTAATGCTCGAGTGCAGTCACAAGCTCAATGCCTCTGCGTATAAGCAACCTTCAGCAATATAATGTTTATCAACTGTAGCTATAGCAAACAATGAAACCAGTATTAACATAATAAATTATGTTGTGTGTATAGTTTGATGCAAATTATGTTCCCATTTAAAGTTTCTTCATTGTATTATACTGGGTACATCGTTTTAGTGTCCCAATAACAAGCCCACAATTTGTCATTAGAAAACTTGGAATGTGACTCACGAAAGATTTACAAAACATAAATTACTTAATTAATATGGCAATTAGCATGTTACTCAACATGTCATGAAGGCAACACATGTGCACATAGATTTACCCATCCATCCACAATATATAGCTTTATTATCTACACCTATACATAAAACAATGGCAAAATTTGTGAACCATGTTCACAAAGAAGATAATTTAATTAAATAACTACCATTAGCACATGCAATTACCACCTACAGGTATAGTAAAGTGCATTAAAATGTTCCAGAAAATTCTATGCATACTGTAATTTCTCAACACAAAACACAACATCTGTAATCAGGGCCACTTACCAGAAGTTGAGAATCACGCTAGACCAGCCAGCGAGAAAGCTTTATCAAGCACCTCCATAATTTGAGTGACGAGCACTTGCACTTGCAATCGATCTAGCCGCGAGTAGCAGTCGTGAGTCCATCTGCAACTTGGATCCTCTGATATATCGTGCGCATGCGTCACCGGAACCCATTCCCTTCAGTTCCCATATTGTCAACGTCGATCTCACTTCCGACGGTATATTTGACACAGTTGACGCGCTTCTCGTCGGCTGGGCTGAGATATCAAATGACAAGTGGAACATGCTAGGATAGCCCAGCCGACGAGTGCAACAAGTTGGATAGCCCAGCCGAGGAAAATTTGACACAATTAAGCGTGCTACGTCCATGGGCTAGGAGGAGAACGTGCACGTAATATGATATCGCAACCCAGCCGACGGAATTATGACACACTTGACGCGTGTCGTAGGCTGTGCTGAGATGCAAATTAATTGTGGAAACATGATATCTCAGCCCAGCCGACGAGTTAGCGCAGCCCAGCCGACGGAATTATGACACACATCACGCGCCATAATCTGCACTGTTGCACGGTATTCTGGCGCTAGGTACAACCGGACACCTCAGAGATCGTTTTGTAAGCGTGCAAGTGTCAACGTTGTTTAGAAGGCCACCTGCACTGTCGACGGCCATTACCTAATAAGCTAACTATGCGAAGTCGTGCACAGCCGTCTCAGTCTTTGAAAAACGGTTGTGCAGCACCTCATTATTAACAAATGCGCTTGTTAATAATACTAACAATCACTCTAACTGTCGACTTTCGCAAGTTGTACACAAGGCTGCTCCGACTAGTTCATTAGAGAACGTCCATCCCACGCGCCGGTAAGGCGGAGTCTGGCGTCGGATGACATTGACCTCACACGAGTTGAAAACAATAGGAGTACTGTTCAGAGCTACAGAGTCGTTATGAAAGAGAAAACGTTTGTCTTCCTCTCGATGTTTTTGTTGGCAGCAGTCAAGAGTCACCCGCATACGACAGACTTCAAGCCATCTATGTGAAGAACAATACATTAACGCTATACAACAATCGTCCATTTAAGCGTGGATTTGTGTCTCGAATTTAGTCATGCGGTTACACCAAGAAGTGTAATACCGGGTGAGACGTTTGTTGTCTACGTTCACAATGAAGCCACCCACCCTCCCAGTACACAGCTGATATCTGTAAATCTACGCCATCAAACTGGTCTAACACTGGCAGATGGTGGAACACGATCAATAAAATCAGGTATTAATTAAACAAGTTTTCCCGTGCGCGTATAGACAGGCACGTTAATTTTGATTTTTGTTGTTATTGTGTATACAGGTTCGTTTAACAAGTTCTTATTGAAGGTATATCTTTATAGTCTCAGTCGATATTAAATTTATGTTTTAAACAGTTGCTTCTGTGTTCTTCAGACACCACTGGATGCTGAGCCATCAGTTAGCAACTACACGTACTACATTACCGTCAACAACGCAGATGGTATAGGTACAAAACTAAACAAAAATTTATCAGTGGCAGTTCTAGGAAAGAGCAAAATCATCCTGGTTCAAACTGACAAGCCCATTTACAAACCTGGAGAAACAGGTAGACTCAATGTCGTTTCAATAGAACTTTGTAAATTTCCAATATTCTTGTAGTAATGGGAAGAGCAATCGTTCTTGATCGTCAAACAAAGTCTGCTGCAGGTGCTGTTACAGTTACAATACAGGTCTGTACTACAAATACTGTTGGATGAGACGGCAAGTGTGCTTAATTAAAATTATGTTTGATATTTTTGCTGTTATAGAACCCTCGTTTGTACACAATGGCACGGTATTTTAACATTTCTCTTGATTATGGTGAGTTTCAATATTTAAATTTTTAATTTAAATTCAACTGTTCGTATACTTTCAAGGAGTTGCCAATTTCGAGTTTCCTCTATCGTCAGAGCCTGTGCTGGGAACGCATCGACTGTGTGCTACTTATGAAGTAAGTGATGCAGATTATGTATTGACCAGGTACTCTCATGAAAATGCAATATCTTAGGGTCTACCAGAAGGACAACAATCATGTTTCAACTTTGAAGTACAACGTTATGGTAACTTATAACATTTGCATCAATCCATACCTATGTTGATATCTAATTGAATATATTTAAGTTCTTCCCAAATTTTCATGTTCTATTACGCCTACTGATGAAGTCCTCTCCTGCTCACAAAAGACTGTCTGCTTTTCGGTATCAGCAACGTAGGGCTATCATTTATACACTATTATTTTATTTATCAAAAACAATCATCTGCTTTTAATATTGAAATTCTAGGTATACGTATGGTCAAAAAGTTAAGGGATTTCTATCAGCATCAGTGGTGCCAAGTTACTCGTGGGCAAACTGTCGTCGCCTACTGATTGTGCTTAAGAAGGTAATTCCAACAATAAATATAGTTTCTAATGTCTCTCATACAAGTTTCGGGTTATAAAAAGCTAATGCAACACTAACTACATACAATTAGGGGGCGGAGAAAAGTATAAGGCAATGATCATTCCTGTTAGAAAATTGCAAAAGATCTGCTAACATACACACATTCAAATTTGCTAAACAAGTTTCTGGTTTGCAAGCAGAATGCGTTCTTGACGTGACTGCAAAAAATAAGTATTTTCTGCCCTTTCCATTTCTATAACGACCGCAGGCATAATGCCAGCTAGCTGCAAACAAGTGATTACCGCGCAAACGTTTAGACAATTGAAAGCATATGTTTTATTGGTTCAAGATCAGCGCTATTTTTTAATCTCAAGACGTTAGAGAGTACATTCATAAAACAAAACAATGTATCTATAGCAGTCTCGTTTCTAACGTGCAGAGCCATTAGACGTCCAACCTGAATTGAGTAAGTTGTTTATATCAATTAATTTCAGATTGATGGAACAACGGATATGTGCATTGACGTCTGCTCGAAAAGATGGTACTGTACAGGAGACGCAGTAATCGAGGTCAACGTAACAGATTCCTCGTCTGAAACAACTGTCCAATGCGAGGGAAAGACCCGTGTACCTTTCAGGCATAGACCCTACAAACTCAAAATTATTCAAGAAGATTTCGGATTCCACCCTTGTCATACAATTTTCGTGAAAGTAAAAATGTGCAACAAAAGTATTGTCTAAGTCACCTAATTATTGCATTAAGTTTAGGTCGCTGCTTCAACCTTGTCTGGAAATCCGAAATTGGCATATATTAAATTGGATGTTTCATTGGATACAAAAAACAAGAAATCTTGCAGAGTAGACAAACCACGTTTACTAGGACCTCTATACCAATTGACCGACGGCAGAGGTATAGCAACATTCTCTGTTTGTATGCCTTGCAGTGCGTTAAGAGTCAGATTCTATGTAAGAAATTATATAATTTAAACTACATTTCGAAGTTCTACTTCCTTAAATGATAGGCGTCAGCAGTACCAGAAGCAAACGGGACCAGTCAGTTCACTACGGCATATAGCTACCGAACGCTCATCCATTCTCCAGAAAGAATTGCATTATCAAGCAACAAACAAAATGTGCAGGTAACAAACGTACAATACAAAGAACGTTTGCCAACATACAAACTCGATAACTTTAAGTGTCTTGCAGATTGGACAATTAGCAAAACTTACGGCTTCGTTTTCTAATGCAGCAGGAGCGGATTACTACGTAAAATCAACAAAATATATTGCTAAAAATATTTTTCAAAATTGTTTTTATGTCAAGGTGGTTCATGGTGGACAGATTGTTGACCACGGCCGTTGCTCACCAAAGAGTGACAGGAAAGCTCGCAATAAGCACAAACAGTTGTGCAAAACGGGAAGAATTAGAAGAACTTGCTATATTTCATTCGAGGTGACATCTTCTATGGCTCCCAAGGTTACTCTAGTCGTTAGCCAGAGGGCACTCGCAGCTTCACGCATTACGTTTGATGTCACTCGGAGTACCGAATCTGCGGTTTGTTGAGATATATTTATTCGTTGTTTATCAATTTATGAGCATCTCATTTGTAGATATCGCTAAAATTCCAAGAGAAAGAAGCAAAGCCAGGCGACAAGACCAATCTGCTGATTAGTGCATCGCCAATGTCATACGTAGGCGTGGTAGCAGTGGATCAAAGCGTTTATATTCAACAAGATAAAAATCAACTAACGTCTTCTAAAGTTAGCGTAACATTTCTAGCAGCGACAATGTATAAGTCTTGTATTTGCAAATTGTAATTTTACTCTATTCCAGTTGTATGAAGAAGTAAACAAGTTCGCTGACCCCATACTATTGCCAGAAGAGACTAATGATGCATACTACGTGTGTGGTTGGCGAGCGCAATGGTATTGTCCTTGCAAGTGTAACGATCATCTTACACCGACAAATCCAACGGAAAATTACGCATTCGCAACTGATACGTTTAGGCCAGTTAATCCTTCGACTATTACACGAAACAACGACAGAGAAAACCCAGGACTACTTAGACGTACAAGAGACATTGGCAGAAGCAAAAGACGAAGATCAATCTTTGACCAATTTTCAGCTACACTATCATCAACAACAACAACAACAACAACAACAACAACACCATCAACCATTCCAGAAGGGATTAAAAGAGAATGCTGTCGACGGCGTTGCACTAGAGTGGACTTTTATGAAAAGTATTGTTCTTATTACAAAGCAAACAGTGATTTTACAGTAAGGTGACGATTTTGCGTTCGTTAGTAAAACGTTTTATTCTTGCGTATTGTTCACACAGGCATCCGGAATTCAACTGTCTGACAGCGAAATGGCACCTCCTACTGCTTGCCAGAAACCAAAACATCCACCTAAACCTAACATCGAAACTGGCTGTTGTGCCAGATGGTGGCCATGTAAGAAAATGTAACTAACAGGTACAAAATGGTTTAATACATGCATGTACTCATATCCCATGTAGGGATAGGAGGAGGCGATTATGATTATTTGTATCATCACGACGGCGAGGTTGTGTATTCATTGGCGACTTCTATACCTAGCCCGCAAAATGGCGAAATGGCTGCACATGTGCCTTCCGTATCAAGACTGCCAGAACGTTTGAGTCTTGGTGAAAGCGATGGTTTGGTAAGTCCGTCTCGTGTGCGAGCACATTTTCCTGAAACTTGGTTGTGGTTTGAACGAAAAACTAGGTATTCTAATTCTTCATTTACAGACTCGTAAATACAGTACAGTGTGACATGTTTCAGAAACAATACACTAAATGAAGAAGTTACTGTTCCCGATTCCATCACGTCGTGGGTAGCAGATGCGTTTGTTGTATCTCCGTCACGATCAATGTCCATCGCAAGTTCTGCAACTCTAACGGTCTTCAAGCCATTCTTTATCACTATCAATCTTCCATATTCGGTAATAAGAGGAGAACTAGTAGAGATTACTCTGACCGTCTACAACTATCTTGAAACCAGACTAACCGTAAGTTATATACTTGCTCCCTTTTCATATTTATAGAAATGACGAAAAAAACAAATTTACTTGTGCAGGTCTTTGTGGACCTACTCGTGGATAACAATGATGTGCGAATAGTTCAAGGAAAACGAGACAAATCTGCACTAAATCAGCAAACAAGAACATTGAACGTTTTACGTGGAGAGGGAAAATTGATATCATATTTTCTCTTGCCTCTGAGAAACGGCTACTTGCCAATTACAGCCACAGCGAGATCTACATCAGCGGCAGACAGCTTGAAAAGAAATCTAATTGTCGAAGTCAGTAACAACTTTCAAATCAGTGCCAAATGTACAATTTGTGGTTATCCATTACGTATAGCCTGAAGGTGTTAAAGAAGAGTATGGCCAGTCTACACTTCTCTGTTTGCAAGGTAAAATTGATGTTGGAAAGCAGCATGTGTGTGTGTGTTTTTTCTCTTCTTTCAATTAAATTATATATACTCCAACATTGTCGACTTCTAAATTTAGCTGATGATAATTCCACATCTGGACTTCGTTCTAACGATAAGAATCATCGCATCACACATATCTTCAATGCGTCACTGCCACCTGACTTTGTTCCAGACTCGGAGAGTGCAACTGTTTCCATAACAGGTTAGTGTAAGGCACTGCAATAGCAGAAAGTACTTTTGCACATATGCGATCACCTTGGATATATAGCAAATTACATGGGACCAACAATCGAGGGTTTGGAAAATTTGCTGCGATTACCGACAGGCTGTGGAGAACAGAACATGCTCAATTTTGCTCCTGCTGTCTACATCGCACGCTACCTCGACACAGTCGGTCAACTCGATGATGCAACTAGAAAGAAAGCTCTTCACTTCATGCAAACAGGCAATAGAAAAGAGATAAAATATATAATCAATCTTACTGCTAACTAGCAAATGCATTTAGGATATCAAAAAGAAATGACGTATCAACGAGAAGATGGATCCTACAGCATTTTTGGAAACCTTGATCGCTGCGGCAGCATGTGGTAAATAACTTGCTTTTGTGTCTATAATTAGTTACATAGATAATCGACTTCAGGTTGACGGCGTTTGTATTGAGATCATTTGGTCAAGCAGACGGTCTAATTGGAATGTCGATAGATGAAAGAGTGCAGGGCGAGGCTATAAAATTTGTCAAAAACAACCAGAACGCAGACGGCTCCTTTCCTTCTATTTGCAGTCCGATAGACAAAGAAATGCAAGGATGCAGCGGTGGTGAATGCTCATTAACGGCTTACGTGGCCTTATCTCTTCTGGAAGCAGGAATATTTCCAAAAGTACATTCTTTAAGAAATAATTAGACAGCAGTCAAACAAGTTTGTTTGTAGGATCGAAGGATCAAGTTGGCTCTGGATTATCTATCAAGCAGATGCATAGATCTGAACTGTGGTAGCCCGTATAATCTCGCTCTAATTGCTTTCACGTTGTCTAAGGCTGTAGGATATGACAATGAAACAGCAAAAGCTCTAAATGCTCTCAAGGAGTGTGCAATTACAGAAGACGACCACACTCATTGGCAGTATTCGACTCAAAGAACATGTCACAACCCATGGCCGTGGTCTTATGACTGCCGCACAAGTTCATGTGACGTGGAAACGTCCGCTTACGCATTGTTGGCATTTACAAATCAAGAAAACATTGCTTACAGCTTGCCGATAGTCCGTTGGTTAATCGAACAACGTAACCGTCGAGGAGGATTCAAGTCAACTCAAGTATGGAATATTTAAGTTGCTGAAAATATAGGTTTTGTCATCAACTGAGAAATGGTATCGCCAATTGTAGGACACTGTGGTGGCTCTTCAAGCTCTCTCTGAGTACGCCAAATTGACGGAGTCTGATGGGCGTATCGCTGCAGACGTATCTCTGAAGGCTAATCAACTCACACAGACCCTATCACTTGACTCATCAAATGCTATGCAAGTGCAAACCGTTACAGTTTAGCCATTTCTTTTCCTATTTGAATCATACAATTTCATTAAGTAATCTATTTTCTATACAGCTGTCAAGTCTGCCAACACTGATTAATGTTACAGCCAACGGCAAGGGTTGTATATTAGCATCCGTTGGTGTTATGTACAACGTACCTAAACCTGACAAGATTGCAGCCTTTCACGTTTCTGCAACAGCTGCACTACAGAGAGGTGCATGCAAGTATTTGGTAACCGTTTGCAACAGGTAAGCCATCTATGACTGATACAAACTGCAGAGACTGTCTACATCTGACATTCATTACAGATGGCTTCGAAATAGACCGAACACTTCAAACATGGCCATAACTGAAATCACATTCTTCTCAGGATTTCAACCTATGCAAAGAGAATTGAAGCATGTATGTCATTTTGCAGAAATTTGTCACTGTAACGACAATAATGAAATGCTTCTAGCTTGTGAACAGTAACCGTTGTAACACTAAGAGGACCGAATTCAAGAAACGCTCTCTCAGCATATACTTTGAAGAGGTTCATAATTATTAAGTAAATTCAGCCCTTGAGATTAAACAAACTAATCAATGTCCTAATTCCTATTGCAGGTTTCACAAACAAAATGTTGTTTTTACATAACAATGAAAAGGGCTTCAGTTGTAGAAGATCTCCAAGGCGTACCCATCATTACCTACAGCTACTATGAGCCTGATCAGAGGGGAGGAACAATGCTATATCCTCGTCAAGAATGCCCTTGAAGGAAAAGCGTTATGCTTTTGAACCAATTGTGTGTCTGTCTTCATGATATCTCTGTGCTGTGTTGCTTGAAAAGATACTCCTCGTCAAGAATGCCTTTGAAAGAAAAGCGCTAAGCTGTTGAACCGATAATGTGTTCGTTTCCTATGCATAAATGTGCTGTGTTGCTTGGAAACAATACTAAACCTCAATTGAGTAAAATCAAATATATAACCGCTGCACTACAATTGCTGCAGTCTCTTTCAATGTTGTTAAATTAGTAAGTTCTACTCAATGCCTATAATATTAGCATTCATTGGTATTTGGCAGTTAGTGGTTTCCATGTCTTCTTAGCATGGTTGATAGATAGTGCAGTGCAATAAGATTCAATTAACAGGTAAATACTTCATTGGCTCTACATAATGTAGTGTAGCGTTGTAGTGTACTGTAGAGAAGTGTAGTGTACAGCACAAGGAGCGGAGTTAGTAGGCTCAGGTGGCAGGGCACTCCAACATTAAGAATTAATCACAACATCAATTCTTACAAGCGAACAGTACGCTCGTAGTTTTGTTATCTGATGTCCCCTTATGCCTCCTCCAATTTTGCGAGTCGCCCCGTCGACTCTGTATAGGGTAGTGTTGTGTGTGCCTGCGCGCGCGCGCGCGCCATCCGATGATGATCGGTGAAATTGAACTTTAACATTAGTAGTCTAAATCTTATACTTTGCGCTTCGGGCAGGAAGTCACTATTATCCATGTATAGTCCAATAATCAAATGTACGAATTTATTCGACCATGCAGTAAACTGCAGATTTGATTCACTGACTTCTTCGATCGTCACTGACAGCTAACAGGCTCCCATTTTAGTATAGCCCCTCCTACTTCAAACAAGTTAGTGCCTGGAGTACAGGCAACTCGCCAAAGTTAAAGGGGCAGTCTCACGGAAAACAATCTACGCTTTCAAAATAGCTTGTAACGAGACAATTTGATGGGCGTTAGCTTTACATCTTTTACCAGGCATCAGCAATGTGGCAGAAATGAGACTACCTATGCTATCGCTCTTTGTTCGGGAAACGCTCACCCCTTGCAGCCAACGTAATGAAGTACGTACTAGCTACCGTACATGGGATGTATTGCAATCAGATGAACGTGCGACTACGTACAAACTAAAAAGACGTACATACGTTAGTTTGCGTAACTTGTGAACATTCTCTTTCGTTGTTTAGGCCTATGTTTGCGTAGCGAGAAGATAGAATGCACACGAGTTTATATCCTGCCGTCTTGAATAGATCCGGGCATGAATCATCACTGCAGTTTCTAGTCAACGCCGCCAATTTTGCCTAGAAACCCGAGTCTTTTTATACGTAAGTACCACTCACCAGTACACGTTTTCCATTGCTTCATGCGAAAGACAAGACACTTTTCGTTGTTGACCTTGGAACACCAGTTTCAAAGTCTTTGAAATGCAATGATTTTTAGTTCAACTACGGAGGCATATTGGGATCTGTAACTAACGTCTTTACAATTCTCTCGTCAAGACCTATTTTAAAGCGTAGCTTGTTTTTACGTGGGACTGCCCTTTTAATTAATTTTGCACCTGATTAGGTCCGTCTGCCGTGCCACAGGCAACCAGAAGCTAGACGATTCTGTAAATTTATCAAAAGCAGAAACCATGTATGGAAACCTTCGTTTTATTTAGCCATTTAAAAAAATTTTAGTCTCACAGAACACTTCACGTAGACAAAGATGAGGAACAATCTGATCCAGAAACAAGAGCTGTGGTCCTTCAGCTATCGAGGAGCAGTAGGAAGGAACCCATTTTGGCCGAAGTCCTCATAAACAGAAAACCTTTAGCGATGGAAGTAGATCCTGCAGCATCCATATCAATTGTAAGTGAGAGCACTTGCAACGAACTGTAGGAGACGCGATAGGCCTATGATACGCTAAGTTCGAGTACGGTTGCACACATACTCTGGAGAATGACTGATGGTGTTAGGCCAACTGCATGTTCCAGTCAGATGTGGATGGCAAGTTGGATTTGCTACGTCCTGACCTGACAAGCTGTGTGTAGCAGAAGCAAGGACAACAAAACAATGACCATGGCAAAGGCAGTCTAGCCTGTGCATGTAATTCAGGCTGGACAATTACTATGGGCGAAAGCTTTAGGGCATAGTTCAGTAAGAGTTAGCGAAACAGTGCAAGAGGAAACGGAACAGCTATTGTACCGGGTGACACTTGCAGATGGCAGAGTATGCGATGACATCAAGATCTCTTTCGTACGAGTGAGACTGACGAGACCATACCATCCAAATGTCTCGATGCACCACTTACAGCAATGACAGATATTTACAAAATTGAGGAAATACTTCACGTCCACATGGAATGTTAGCAAACATAGGGTTGGTCGGAATTAAATGAAACCCAACGGATTAAGGGGTATGGGCTAACCAATGCAAGGCGGACTGCACAGTACCAGCAGAATTGATCGCGAGTCCGCAGGTCAGAGAGAATCAGAAAGGCACCGGATAGATTAAACCTAGATATAAGGCAGTGGATTGATTCATATACATTAGAGAACGGAGTCATTTGAATTGGTAAGATAGAATTTAAGGAGAAAGGGTATAGCAGCTATGCGTGCGCTCCACCCCCACCCCCACCCCCCACCCCTCCCCGGGCTACTGCGCGTTGTCGCAGTTGTGTTGAGTCTTTTGGCGCTTGTCTCCTTACTGAATTATCTAATACAGCATCCAGTACAAACAATTCCTAGCTACAATACAAAGGGACGTGGTGACGGAAATTCATGTGTCTGTTCCGATTAGTCACTTGTTTAAGCGGAACTATCAGAGACTGAGAGTTATGTTTTGCTTATTTTTGGAGATAAACTGTTTTGTTCTGTTGTTGCGCATGCGCAGATATATAGAGAGAACTTTCGTCTAAAAGAAGAGATGGCACATATGCTGAAAGCGAGTCCAATCGCCTTGTCAGGGGCTTCTGACTGTTAAGAAACATTGCAGAAGAGGAGGGTGTATAGAATGGACACTCTCGAGAGATGACAGGTGGGAATTGTCGTGCTCGTCGTGGGAAGGCACATCTCGTTGATGCTTTTACGGGGCTTGACCTGGAAAGCCGTTTTGAGGATTGTTTACCAACACTGAAGAGGGCAGCAAATCGGAACGGATGGACAGACGGCGATCTTTTGCATTAATTAGACAGTCACTTAAAGGTTCAAGCCCTTCAAGAATGGAATCTGCTCTCAGGTAGTTAGAGGACGACATTCGATATTGCAGTGCTGGCACTGCAAGGAAGATTGGACACTGGAAGTCGGGTGATGGCTCCGCAGCACTTTTATCGTGCTACACAAGAGAAGGAAGAGAAGGTTGGTGATTTCATACACTGCCTAGAACGGTTATTCACACGGGCGTATGGCCACTACTCAATATCCGATGAAAGTAGAAGTGCGCTTCTATACCGGCAGCTCCAGGAAGGACTAAAGCATCGGTCAGGGAGGTTTAAGCTGTCTCTGGTGCTATGGATTACACAGCCGTGTCTATTGTCGCAAGGACAGGAGGAGGGGAGACTCTCTGAACTGAAAAAGATTTGTCAGTACCAAGTGGAATCTACGTCTGGCCTGACTCAGGGCCCTCAAACTGACCAGACGACAACCAGCCCGCGTTGGACAACCGATTCTTTGAGCAAGGACAGAGGAGGTGAAAAGAAGAATCAGACCCTGAGGTGTTGGAACTGTAATAAAGTTGGTCATGTGTCTGTTGACTGTAAAGAGTCAAAGAAGAAAGACAGGAACAAACCCGTCGGAGGTCGTCACAATACTTCAAAACATCGAGCATAGCAGGTGCGGCGTGCAGAAGCGACAAGTGATCAAGAGTCCATCTCTACCACTGACGTACCAAGTAAAAATTATAGACAATGTCTGCTTCCAGACTCTTGATAATGAGGAGTTAATGGTGCGGGTCCCTGATGTCCGAGTACCTGACCAGGGAAGCCGCCCACAGTTTGTGCGAGTTATCGTCGCTATAGTGTCTGTAGAGGGAGTTGTAGATACTGCAGCTGATATAACCATTATCGAAGCGGGAGCCTTCAAACGAGTTGAAAGCGTGGCCAAGCTGATGCGACGTGCTCTCAAACCTGTAGACAAGACTCCACACACCTACGATCAAAGAACGTTCCACCTGGATGGCCGAGTCATTTTGGATGTCACCTTTGACGGACGCACAACGGCCACACCCAAGATGGCTGCCAAGGAGCAGCTGCTCATCTCAGAGGGAGTATGTCGCCAACTTGGCATAGTCAATTATTATTAGGAGGTGATTACGGGTGAAACGGATGAAACAGTTGCACATGTTATGTCAATGCCGGACATTTGGTCAAATCTGTGAAGCTCCAAACAAAGGAGATTGTGATATCGGAAGGTAAAATAATCGGTACAAGTGTAGGTGGGAGGAGTGAGGGAAAAGCGGAGATCTAGACGGACCATCTTCAAGAGAAGCGTCTTCGCCCACGCAAGTCCGACAACTTGTACGTTTTTCGGCTTACTATACACGTTTTATTCGTAGCTTGGCAAAGTTAGCAGGCCCGCTTTACCAATTGACTCAGAAGGATGTGGTTTCATTGGTCTGCTTAATTTCAAGAAATCTGTGATGAAACGAAGCTTGTTAAAGCACAGGTCTTGGTCTACCCCAATTTCAATAACGAATTCAATCTCGAGACGAAAGCCAGCTACCACGGCCTTGGTGCAGTACTATTCCAGACGTTGAAACAAAACCTATTACATCAAGTGGCTAGCCGGGCGTTGTCTAAATCAGTGAAGGACTACGCTGTGACAGAGTTGGAGACTTTGGCAGTGATATGGGCGATCAAACACGTACGTGCATATCTGTATGAGCACAATGTTCAAGTTGTGAAGGACCACTCTGCTGCGAATGCTCTACTTGGCGCTCCCAGTGCAAGTGGTAAACAAGCAATATAGTTGTTGCAAGTATTCGGAAGTGGGGTGAGGAGTGTTAACATTGTGTAACGGCCATGAAAGCAGAACTCTGGAGTTGCTGCTCTTTCACGAAACCCATTGGGAACTGCCCCAGCTGTGCCACTTCAAATAGATGTGCAAGTTGCAGCGGTTTAAAGGTCAAGAACTGAACATTACCAATTTAATGAGTGTCCCTTTACAGAAGAGTGACTAGACGAGTTTTCCAGAGCATGGCAGAGATTACGAACTGCAGTGCCTTCGGCAATTTCTGGAGTATGGAATCCTCCCACCTAACGAGAAGGAAGCGAGGAAGCTGAATGTGCAAACTTTAAACTTTGCAATTGTTTGACAAGGTGTTGTATTTTGCCTACTCAAAGGGAGGCGCCCGGAAGCGAGATGCATTACCCAAACATCTGCAGAAACTATTTTAGAAGACCACCATGGTGAAGTATGGCCGGCATTTTTCAGAAGTTCGCATTTATTCGTCATTGAGTCGATGGTGGTGGTGGCGTACTATCTACAAATATGCCCTGAAATTTAGTCGTAACTGTGGTGAGTGTACCACCATAACAGGACTTTGCAGAGATAGAGCCACCGCTCTGTCCCACTCCAGTGCAGAGGCCTTTGAAATTATTGGAGTCTACATCATGGAACTCCCAGTCACTAATCAAGGTACCATACTTTTAGGACTTCTTGACAAAATGGCCGTTAGTGTATTAAGCACGGGACTAGCAACCTATTCAAATAGCTTGACTACTTGCGGAGTAACTGCTGCCAAATTTTTGACTTCTTGATGCACTGTTATCAGATTGCGGAGCAAACCTGCTTGCTCATGTGAAGCAGGATGAGTGACAACTGTTGAGAGTGAAGAAACTGAATACAACTGCATACCATTCACAATGCGACTGCATGGTGGAGTAATTGAATCAAATTCTCAACACCATGCTCGCGAAGCATGTAGCGAAGTTTGGAGGTCAGCGAGATCAGCTTTGCCAGTAGTTCTTTGGGCTTATCGGAATACTACCAGAGTCCACGAGAGAAAAGCCATCGTTTCTTCTCTTTGGATTCGATTTGAAGTCATCTACGGAAGCAGCACTGCTACCCTCTATTCCAGCATGTCTGACTGACCCAAACAGCTACCGTGGAGATAATTTTATCTCTCTTCAGTGCTCGGGAGCTCACTGTTTCTAGCATCAGAAGTGCACAAGAACACCACAAACTCATTATGACCGAGAAGCTAGAAAGAGTTTTTGTAAAGTTGGGATTGGGTTTTGTTTTTTCCCGAGGAGGAGACTGAGAAGAGACGAAACTTTTCTAGGCTGTAGTATGGTCCATTTCGTTTCATGGCGAGGTGTAATATCAATTCGATGGTAAAAATTTATTTCCCCGTCGATCGGTCAATCCTGGTACACCAGCTAATGGTATGCCCTAGCCAAGCCAGCTGCCACCCGGGATCCATAAATATCGCTGTCGACATCGCAGAACTGGAAGGGTTTCAAACTGGCGACAGCGATTGCTGGCGGAAACTAACAGTAGGAAGTGTACTGCTGAACCTTGCGAGTTGGTGGAATCCAATGGAGATCGATCTGTGGAGCTGTTTCAGAAATCGGCACCACGACAAGAGACCAACAACACTAACAGGAATCTGATTGCTCCTGACCCAGAACTTATTGAGCAACCTGATTTGTTGAATGATGTGGACGCTCCACTGTCACGTCGCTATAACCTGCGAGGGCCAAATCAGAGGAACATGCCAACGCGTTTTATGATGAACTGTCAATAGGTACGGGACGAATCAACTTGATGGACAAGGTGATGTAGCCGGGAATATGAGAGACTGAGCGTTCTGTTTTATGTAACCAGGAAATTGAAAGACTTGGCGTTATGTTTTGCTTATTGTCTAAGCTATACCGTCTTGTTCTGTTGTTTTGCACATGCCTAGATATATCAATAGATTCTGCTTCTGCTCATGCATTTGGGGTTGCGATTACACTTGCACGGAACCTTTTTTACACAGACACACACACACACAGACAGACAGACAGACAGACACACACACACACACACACACACACACACACACACACACACACACGCACACACACACACACACACACACACACACACACACACACACACACACACACACAACACACACACACACCTAGAGCTCAATAGATAGCTTATAGGACAACGTCCTTTTTGTTGTGCGATCCTTGCTGCGAACCGATATTACGCTTGTTGAAAACTTCAAATGCGGCTTGGCCAATGGAATGGATAAAGACTGCCACACGACATTCTCTCGGTTTGTTATGCAGACCCACCCAGAGTCTCATACGCGTTTCATAGTTGCTTCCAGTCGCGCCAACTCAGTGAGAAATCTCCTCGAATCTTCAGAGGTCCTTGGGTGGGAAGTGATGACGTGCCTGGTCTGCACTTTCCTCACTGGTTGAGTTGCGCGCTTTGCTGCGGCTGATGATGGCATGTTAAGACATTCCGCAGGAATATTAGCCTAGCTAATTACAACAAAGTTCGACTATCAGAGTGATCTCACTCTCCGTCAAGGTTTTTGGTATTCTAGGTATTACGCTATAGCGCATACTCAAAATCTATAGCGTCACGTGACCACCCTACTACACTACAGCCTATACAGACTCGGTGAACCGGTTAATTAATGAGGAATCTTTTCCATGCAACTACGGCGAACCACACGTGCTTTACGTAGACACAAGTACCATCTAGTTGAGGCCGATAAACATACGTAAGAATTCTCGGCTATACCCAAAGCACATACATGCTATGCTACACCCGATAGGATCGTGCATTTTCTTGTTTCAGCTGCTTGACGTATACATTCATTTTCCACAATACATGTACATGTATTTACACAGCGATGAAAAGTGTGCGTAAAGTATGGAGTCTGACTGCAAAGTGAGTGAAACGTGTCGTACCTTCTTACAGCATTCGGTGATTTCAAATATATCCGGCATGGTGAAAACGAATAATTGCCGTTATCAGCGTGTTTGATTCAACAACTTGCCGGATACGAAAATGATGGGATAAAGTCAACAACGACAAAACTCTCCTGTGACTTCAAGGAAGCAAGAGAATGATTGCAAATGATTGCAAAGCGTCGTCAGCGATTCGTGTGTGTGTGTGTGTGTGTGTGTGTGTGTGTGTGTGTGTGTGTGCGTGTGTGTGTGTGTGTGTGTGTGTGTGTGTGTGTGTGTGTGTGTGTCTGTGTGTGTGTCTGTGTGTGTCTGTGTGTGTATGTGTGTGTGTGTGTGTGTGTGTGTGTGTGTGTGTGTGTGTGTGTGTGTGTGTGTGTCTGTGTGTCTGTGTGTCTGTGTGTCTGTGTGTCTGTGTGTGTAGAATCTTTATATATATATATATATATATATATATATATATAACCAAACTTGATAGCACTCTTGAGGCAGTCTGGTTACATTTACCTTTGCCCAAATGTTTGTAATTTAGGACACCCAAAAATTAAAAAGCTCTTTCGTAAATTGGCATAAGTCTATAAACTTATTGCTGACAAAAGCAAACTATTTAATGACCTGAAGCCAATAGAAATGATCGGAAATGCATGTATAATTCATATAACGTAAGAAAAACTAATTTTCCATACATAAACATTGAACTTGAAATTGATTAATAAAGAAATATTGAAGCATGCTCATATAAGGGGTTTCTTAGATATGGTTAAGTAGCACAGTTAGAATTATGTAGTTGTGTGTGTGTGTGTGTGTGTGTGTGTGTGTGTGTGTGTGTGTGTGTGTGTGTGTGTGTGTGTGTGTGTGTGTGTGTGTGTGTGTGTGTCTTTGTGTGTGTGTGTGTGTGTGTGTTTGTGTGTGTGTGTGTGTGTGTGTGTGTGTGTGTGTGTGTGTGTGGTGTTGTGTGGCGTGTGTGTATGTACTGCGTATGCGTTTGAGGTGCTCGTAGAGTGGAACTCCGTTATGTAAATGATTAGAAATGAGATATTGTTATTATACCTGCAGGTTATCAGGCCATGTTAAATCATGGTGCATTTCTTTCCTTAAGAACCAAATTATTTCCACTCTTTCTCTTACAGAGGTAACTTGTTGTTGGTCATGTGATCACGACATATCAAGGCGCGCGTTACTCCACCACGACAGGCGAAGGCAGCAGGAATACCATTCTGGCGGTATGACGTTGCAATTAGTGTCAAGTCTATCGCCATTGAATCACCAAGATTGTCGTATTCCCTTGACACACCCATGGAAGATTATTTATGTATGTCATTAAATTACTGCAAAGAACAATTGACTCTTTCATATTCGTCAAGCAAAAGTATGGCTGGTGATTCTGGTTCTGAGATGCTGACAGCGGCTCTCATACATACGTTATACTTTACTAATCGTTACTTTACAAGTATCACAGGGAGTGTTCCATCGAGTCAAAGTATGCTACTACCACTCTAAACTTGGGCACCCTTGAGGCTTGATAAATAAAACTTCGTAAACGTTGGTAAAATATTTTTAATTCATAAACAAAATCTTTTGAAAATATACTCAGTTAACATGTACCACTAAGTAAATAATGAAAAAATTCTCAAACAGAATTTTGGAAACGAATTAGTTGCAAAGATAGTGTATACATTCAACAAGTTTCCTGACAATCACTATATACTGGCCACACAGACGTGAATTAACAGGTGTACGTCCCACTACCTCACACCAACAAACAAATTTCAGCGGGTTACTGTGCGAAAGAGATATCGTGCTCTATAGGTAGGAGCATGGCGGAAGTGAGCCGCCCACTTGTAGTTCTTCTGCAATAGTAGTACACAACATTAGTCTGGCGTTTCCTAACATATTTTCCTGATCGATCAGAGCATTTTCATACATCTAGAGACATCTGCTAAGCTACAGTGTTTACATGTGTATACTATCTAACTATAGCCACAGACACACCCAAAGTGCTCATACTTCAGTCACATGTACAAATGCTGTTGTTAGACAGCATAAGATACATAACGTACACAGCAACTACTGTAGTGTTGAAACATCGTGCATACTATATCATAAGTCTGTGTATTCGGAATTATTAATTAACCAAATAGAAACTTGTGGGCGTTTCGGACATTAAACAATGCAATTTACTAGTCCAACTCTTCGTCTAGGGGACTTCTTACTTTTTACTTATTGCGGAACGAGAAAAGCAAATAGCGTTATAAAGTTGGTGAATGCCAATCAAGAAAATTGAAGGAAAAGTACATGTGAATACTAATCAATCCCCGGATGTATCACTTGTTCCTGGACATGTCTCTGTCTAGCACAGCTACAAACAGTTTCAATAAAAATAAATAAAAATTTATTTTATTTTAACTATTTATTATTTATCTTAATTTAAATTTTACACAGAGCAGCGCAATTGTGTAAATAAATTTGACAAAAATACGTTAATTAGAGTTAACGTGATAATAAAAAACTTTGTAAGACTATTAATGGTAATTATGCTTATCTCACTGCAACAGACTAAATTGACAAAAGTGGTAAGAGTTAATTAAACAATGCCAAAATTTCGACGTTGTGCCGATAGGTGAAATATCTTGCTCTCACTTACATCAAATAATACATGGATATATAAATATCTTTAGAAATACTGGGCCAAGCATAGGATTAGTATGGTAGATATCGTATAGGTTAATTCAAGTTATTTAGTTAATTAATTTGTTAATAAACTGGTCTGTAACTCCGGTTTCATATACCTGTCATTTGCAGTATTACATACAAGAAAGCGTCCGGAATCGAGGCTAGGCTATCTAGTCTGGTCTATCGAGGGTTACTGGTTGATAACAACTAGCATTTTTGAACTTCCGGTAGTGTAGAATGTTTTCGAAGTTACACCTGTTTCTTGCACTCGTACTTATCGCTCTCTGTGCGGTTATATTTGCAGGTGAGACACTAACATGCGCCAGACTCGCTGTCAACTCGTCACTTCTAGCTCAAATCTTGTACCAACTGCATGCTTCTCACATTGCGCAGGTTTCTTGAAGCCACTCAAACTGAAACCTGTATCCAGCAACACCGTTGATTTGCGGCAGGAGCCTATTTTCGCGTCCGCGCAGGAGAGAAGGAATGTGGATAGAAGAGACAGCAACGGTATGATGCGACAGCTAGCGGATGCAGAGACGGAAACGGAAGAAGCGGAGACGTTGATTAGCATTTTGACGGAAAGATGCAACAACCCAGAGATATTGAAGAGTTCTCTAGCTGGTTCGCAAGAAGGTCAATTCGAGGACATCGGAAAGTACGAGTTAGCTCTTGTCCAGGTAGTGACTAGACATGGAGACAGAACACCATTTGGTGACATCCCTCTAGTGAATTTCACGTCATTTCGTTGTCCAAATGGCTATCAGTATTTTCTTAACAATGCAACATGGAATAAATGTTTAAGTACACAACTAACGTCAACTGGTTGTAAACAGCATCAACTTTTAGGTAAACACTTTCAGACTGTCTATCAGTTTGAACCTAAACAACTGGCGCCAAGAATGTTGTTACTAAGTTCCAGCTATCAGAGGACCATCTACAGTGCTCGATGTCTAGCTTTCGGCCTTCTTAATAATTTTCGTTATGAGAAAATATTTTTGTCACATGATCAAGATCTCTTGTTTCGAGAAACAATTCTGCAAGCATCCAAGTCTATCTTAGCCTGTCCTGGTTTGAAAGTGTTTGAGAATGAACTACGCTCTCAACCAAATTTTGTCAGATTGAAACACAAGTGGCAACATGTGAAGGTAGAAGCAAACTCGCATTTGAGTTCACTGAAGAATGTAAGCAATTTGACATTTGGTGTTTTGGAGTTCTACGAGGGATTAGTATGTCACTTTTGTCATTATTATTCACCTAATCAGTTGGAATCGATTACGCCACGCTTCTCTAATCAGCGTTTTCCACTTGGTGTAGCAAAGGAAATTGTACAGGCAGCAGACCAAAAAACTGAACATACATGTGATGAAAAGGTATGAACGTATTAATTAAGTGTTGTCTTGCAAGTAGCAAATAAATTCAAAATATAATAAATGTACTGCAATTGAATAATTGAGTGTACTATTTTCTCTAGCTATCTCTTCTTGAAATACGACCATTCTTGGCTACTATTGTTTACCAGATGCGTCAATGGATGAGAGGTTACCGCAAACACCGATTTGTACTCTACTCAGGCCATGACATAACAATAATCCGACTATTAACAGCTCTCGGTGCTTTTGATGGACATCGACCAAGATATGCAGCTAGAGTTGTATTTGAACTGTGGAGAAGAAATGAATCTGAGAATGAGGCAATAGTGAGAACTTTGTATAATGGACGACTTATTCAATCACGTCTTATTAATGGGTCTATGCCTCTGACATTGTTTGCTCAGCGAGTGGTGTCAGGTGACTTGAGGAGCAAGAGCTCTTACATCCTTGGATGTCTTCGTAAGTCTTGATACTTTTAGGTAGATGCTATTAACATATTTCTTTGAGTTTCCTGTCAGTAAGTTTGGCACTCGGTTATGTACGAGTGATAGTTCTTTAGAGTTTTACGAGTTTATGCTCGTATATATAAAATACAGGCTTTTCTCAAACGTTGTACTATGACGCTGCAGGAATCTATGGTTTTACGTTTGTGCAAAGTGATTAGAAAATCAAAGATTGCTTTTAGATGGGGATACTTAACGCGCGTTAAGTAATTTAGATGGATTTTTACGGTACGTACGTTATTCGACTTCTTTTTACACACTCGATCGTTAGTGTAGGTATTTTATTGAATGTTAATCCCGTTTATCCAAACGCGCACGTTTGCAGCAATGGCTTGTAAGCAATGTTCTTGGCTGCAAAGCCACAGTGGGCTTTATACAAAATAATAGTAACAGACGACTATTACCTATAGAATTTTCTTGAAGTTGGTAAGAAATAGTCGACACAACAAAATATTGTGTACAAATTAAAAATGTTTTCTTAGTTGTCATTCGGTCCGTCAGCCAAGTGCGCTATGAGATTTTCCTTTTATTCTCAGGCACGCTAGTCCACGCCCCCGTAAATTCGTACACGCGCGTTCGAAATAGAAGCGTGTGAAGATGTTGGCTAGTCCGTGTTCAGCAAAATCGCTAGGTAATCCTGGAGGATGCCGACTAGTATATTGGCCATGCATTGTTTTCTCCTAGAGAGTGGGTGCATGGTTGCAGTGGGATGTAGACGAGATGCTAATGACAATGGGATATGCTAATGATGGTAGATACACAATGTGTCAACCGATTACGGTGACAACTCTTCTATCAATGTATACAGACGTGCATATAGTATACACACATATACATACATATACATACATTTATTCTGATTGTATGGAAAGGGTCATTAATTAGAAGACTCAATATAAAGACTCGGTATCAAACGTTTACATTGCAATCATACCTAGAGCCTCGTACCAGACCTTCTTTCGCCATCATGCCCTGTTCCCGTATAACACGACAACGCTGGAGAGGGTCTGGGATCATACCGCCTACTTTCTTCACCTAGTGTCACCCCACGTCATCTAAGGGTCATCCCACATCACCAATGTCAACACGATCATGCTCTTAGTTAATTATGAAGCTATCCTTCCATCAAAGTTTTGCTAGCTGTGATATTCGATTGCATACATTCACTGTTACATTTCGTTCCTGTACAGCTGTATGAGAAGAGACCCACCTTGCCGCATGGAAAGAGATTCATTCACAGAGGGAGCTCGATCCTGAGTTCGATTTACGTTATCTGAAGCTGTGAGGTCCAACGTGATTCAATCAGCAGTCTAGGTAGCTTGGACTAGGGATGCACTAGGCGCCGCTCTATTACTGTGCTAAGCTACGAGAACATTACGAATCGGGAAGCTCGAGTACGATTCGCGAACATTAGGAGCGTGGCAGAGCGTGCCGTCAGACACGGTGTTGACTTCCGCTCTAGAGTCTCTTAGAGAGGAAGTCCTCTTTCCCAGAGAGGTTGGCAAATACGTAGAGTTTGCGTAGAGAGAGGATACCAACACTGAAAGAAAACAAGTAGAGTACGAATGGAAGGTCAAGTCTGTTGCAAGACATTCCGTGTGACAAATGAGAATAACTATTAGACTAATCATATTAGTAGCCTGAGGCTTGGTGACATACGAGCTAGTTTGATCATTTAATAGCATAAACGGTAGGCTGTATGATCCCAGACCCTCTCCAGCGTTGTCCTGTTATACGGGAACCGGGCACGACGGCGAGATGGTCTGGTACGAGGCTACATACATACATCAATTAAGGTAGATACAGTACCGTTGTCACATTAACATATAGTTAGAACTCCTTTTCTTTCAGTTAGTGGCCCCTGTAGTATATGATGAACTTAATGCTCATGGTATACCTAGACGCAGTCGCTATAGCTTTCGCTGGGAGTTTCCCTCTCTCTTTCCAATACGTTCTGCATAATGTGGCAAAGAAAAGCGTCATGCAGGCTTGGCGGTTTTGTCATCAACAGAAGATGTAGTTAGAGGACTAATACTGTCTCATGTAAGCAAATACATGATGGCATGATGGCGTATCCACCGCTGCGGTGAAGACTATCTAACTGTCCTTTGCGTCTCGTGTAAGATAAAAGTCCGGCCTTAGCTAAATCGACATTGTAGCCGACATGTTGGACAAACAAGAGAACTAGTGATGTAGTGAGCTGGACGCTGTGTATTAGCTTTGACGTTTTCTCTTGCTTGTGCAGCACTAATTCGTTCATCTTCAAAAATGTTTCAGTGACTCATTGCAGCAACGTCTCCACGTGACTATATCTGTAAAGACAGACACTGCAGAGAACCTACACATTGAATAGATTTAAGTGGATAAGGTGTGTGCTGTGCCTAACTTAGCTAATTAGCTAAGGGGCGTGATCCCCTACTGAAAAAATAGAATCATTATAATTTATGACATAACTGTTACATACAAACTCTCGGTTAAAACGTTCCAAAATTTTTCACTTGTTAATGCTAGTAGAGTTTCAACGGTCTGACGGTCAAGTTGTCTCCATAGCAATAAGAAACGCCTCTACTCTTCTAAACAATGTTGTAACTGTTCTTGCGCGCTCGTTTCCCTCCAACATGCAGGGAACGCGAGGCTACGTAGTTCGGGAAACAGCCTGGTGTGATTAGAATCTTTCTTGTGCGTTCAAGTTCATTTTGACGAGCTTCGTAACCTCGGGGTGTTCAATTTTGGTTTGATAAAGACGTCAAATACGATCGTCAGCGTAACGGAGGTAAAAATCGATCCATCACATTGTTGTAGCTCGTGTAACGAATCGTCGTGCCAAATTTTCTGGTTCCCCGCGTAGTATGCCAACTTAATAGAAGAAGAAGGCTCGTATTGGCGTCCATACTGTCTTCGCGCAACGGTCGAGTGCGCCTGAAGTTCTCTGCAAGTTACAAGGTTGTTTGGAAACATGCAAGTGAGCTAGACGTAAGCTACAGACACTGTTTCTACACTTTCAGAGACGAATGGAGCTAGACATGTTGTACCGTCGCATCTGACTAGGAGGAAGGGAATACCGGAAGTGCAGGGTTACTCAAGATGCACGTCGATTTGAAGGTGAGGCCAGGAGTTTTGAATATTGTCACTTTGCAGACGTAACAATTGACGATGACATGAAATTGTAAATAAAGGGCAGAGTTAATAGAAATAATGTTTTTCATGAAATCGGTCTGGGTAGAAAGAAAGGCCCTATTTATTATTATTGTTATTATTATTAATTCATTTAATTTAATTTAATTATTTGGAGAAGTTGTGTGCTGGGCCAGATCCACTGTCTCGTCCTAGACATACATACGTACATACGTACATTTTTTGTACATACGTACATACAAGAGCCCCTAGGGCCCAGGTTGATACTGTAATCACTATTCTGCAATCTAACACTACTGTATCAGAAGTCACTATGATGTACTTCACACTTGCTGTACTTGCTGTAGATACTTGCTGTAGACAGAACCTGACACTCCGGAGAGAGAGAGAGAGAGAGAGAGAGAGGCAATTCTATGTTAGTTCCTTGCCCAAGGGGATTTATGTATGTGGCCCTCCCACACTCAAACTCTGACCCGAAGGTGCCGGATGTTGCCAATCTCCAACTGCACACTCTAACCAATTGAGCCACATACATACATACATACATACATACATACATACATATTACATACATATTACATACATGGTTTATTCATCCCGAGGGGCGTGTCTGAGACCTCTGCCTATGTACAACTAGTAGGCCGCAAGATTAAAAGGTCACTAAACACTAAACTAAACAGCAACAGAGAGCAATAGTCAAAACTAAAAAAAGAAACAGAATTAAAGCTATTACTACTATTATACAAATAGGTCTGACTCCACCCAACAGTCTTAATTTCTTTGACACCAGATTGCAAACGATGTGCCAATGGAGATTGTGCACATCTTTCTGAACAGGAAGTTTGATGAAGGCTTGCTGAATTTGAGGAACCACAATATAGGTTCAATGCTACTACAATCTACCAGGCCTCTAGACCCGACTTGTAAGGTGTGAAGATGAGCACTCCACACAGCTTGTTTACAAGCAGATACCAAATTGCTGTATTTATTTTTCTTGTATTCGGATGGGGTGGTAAAGTTCTCTTCAAAACACACTGTCAATTCCAGAAGACTCATCTCTTTAGCTTTCTGGCACCATAGGATGATTTCAGGGCGAGGAGATGAGTTGGAAATAACATTTGGGAGTACATATGGTAAGACTGGAAGGTCAACAGAGATTGCCCATAATCTTGGGAGATGTTCATGTAAGAACAGGTAGATGCGTTTAAGCACAGAATTGTGACGTCATGTGTATCTCCCACTCTTTAAATCCGTCCCGCAGTTGTTGAGCACATATTGAAGGGTTTGATAATTCCCGCAAGATGGACATTCAGAAGAATCAGATTTCTGCCAACGTCCCAAGGTTGCTGTATGAGGTATAGTGTCCTGAATGGCGTTATGACAGAATGAGAGGATTCTGTCTTTGAATAACAGTACAGTCTTATTCGAAGTGTCATCATCCACTTGCAAGCGCAGTGTCGAGCCTTGTACAACACAAGCTTTAATGAGATCCAAGCGTCGCTGATCATCAACACTTTGTCCTAGTCGTTTGACTTTGTACGAACTGACAATATTTACATGTGGCTGTGATGGTTCTAAAGACTCAACTTGCTCTTGAAATACAAAGGTGAAAGAGTTGAATTTCAGAGTTTTGTTCATAGCAAGAACTAAAGCCTTAGACATTGCTAAGTTTTGAACACGAGCGTCTTTGGAATTTGACAGTTGATGGTAACGAGACACTTAACATTTTTTGAATGATGTAGATAGTGAGGTGAGATTGAAACCGCCAAGCTTGAAAGGCAGATATAATTGACATACATAAGCAGGTCTGGCGAGATGATACCATTTCTTGAGGTACCATGTTGCAATTGGTTTAATTTGGCGCTCAATCCAAGTAAGTGGGAGATCACACACAGACAACAGACAACTCAGACGAGGACAAATTCCATTACGATACAGTTGTTTTTTGCTCTTTGTCAAAACGGGACCAGCGTCAACTCTCTCACAGAGGTCTTCCAATTTAGTCAGGATACTCGACTTAATATTACAAGACAACAGACACAAATCAATTGACAATCCCAGGAAAATTGTACTTTTATCTCCAGCAAAAGGGATATCTTGTCCACAGAGTTTCAACTTGGGATTATAAAAGGTAGATGATGGTCGGTTTCTGAACGTGAGTGAGCTACATTTTACTACATACATGCATACATACAACCATTCTTACATACATACATACATACATACATTTTATTCTGTTTTATTAAGAGTTCTTAATACTCAGTATATATCGTTTACATTGCAATCATACACTAGATACCATTGTCAAATTAGCATAGTTATAACTCCGTCTTTCTGAAATTGGTCTCCAATAGCTTTTATCCATTATTAAAAATTATTAATAGGGTTTCGTTAAACTCAATGGATTTACGCTGTCTGTTCCGTTACAAACGTAGACTCAAGCAATATAAAAGAAAAACATGTAGTTTTTCCTGAGCATCCATTTATGCGTCCTTTTCAACGCAGGATGACCTGTGGTCTAGATCCTGTTCTAGATCTGGATTGTGAGTCTGTTTTCTTTCAGGTGATTGCAATGTTTTACGATTTTGTTGGAGTGTCATGTTCAGTCTTCCGTTTCCTTTTCTTCCTTGTGAAATACTTCAATGTCAGACCAGCCTTTAGTCTGTTGCTTGTGATCTGTTGTGCTTTTTTGTTGGATTGGATTGTGCACACTGTTTCTGGTAACGTGTTTGTTACTGATTTGTCCCTTAGGCTTTGGTGGTCTGTTTGTGGTTGTGATTGATTGGTGGTTTCCATTGTTGAGCCTGTCATCTCTTGTAGAGGTTCCACAGTGTCTTTCTACTTTCAGGATTCTGTTCTGAAGGTTCCATTTTTGTTGCTGTTTGACTTTCCTGTTCTTTCACATTCTCTTCTTCTTCGTTTTCTTGCTGCATTTCTACATCGTGGTTTTTGTTAAGATCGTGGTCATGATTCCCATTATGCTGGTCTTCAGTATTCTTATCATTTTGTGTTGACAATTCTTTAACATATGAGTGGTGCTTCCGCATCTATAACATGTTGGAGGTTGTCCAGCATATCGCACATGCAGACATAAATTGTATTTCCCATACATTATGCGCTCTGGGAAATAACCTCTTGGATTCTGTACTTTGTATACTCTCACTCTCGTTTCCACCTGTCGTGCAAAGGAATACGTACGCCTTGTAATTTTTGCAACTTGATTGTTTTCTTCTATTCTCAAGATAATGACATTATCTGCCATTTCAAAGGGAATTTTGACTGAGACAAAAGGTGGTGGACCTTGTAGTGGCACTACTTCCAATCGAACATTATTTACTATCAGGCCTGTCAGTAGCAACCTTTGTTTGGCTTATTTATTCAGCAAGGTAATCTACCACGTTCCTGCTATTGTCAGACATACCCACATGATACACTCTTCCGGCCAGTTCTTACATAAAGCCTTCAGTATGTCTTCTGTTGAAATGCCTTCAGCAACCAATCTGACTGACAACGGTTTCTGCTACTTGTTTGCTGCCATTCTTTTTTCTTCTTGATTGTGGTTAGTCTTTCCATCGATTAGGCTCACAATCTACATAGCCTGTCGGTTAATATGCCTTTGAGTTGCTAAAGTTTCCAAAATGACTCTGTATCGGGAAGGTGGGAAGAGCTACCAAATCCTCGTGGCATGCTCTGAGCTTCGCAATACATACATACATACATACATACATTTTTTTTGTACAAGAGCCCCTAAAGCCCAGGTTAAATACAGTCACTAAGTACTTGCTAAACACTTTACAATCTAACTCTATTAGCAGTCACTATATGTTACCATGTGCTTAAAACTTCCTGCTTGGACAGAACTGACACTTCGGAGAGAGAAGTAATTGTATGTTAGTTCCTTTGCCCAAGGTAACTTATGTATGTGGCCCTCCCGCACTTGACCTCTGACTCAAAGGACTCGGATGTTGCCAATCTCAAACTGCACACTCTATCCAATTGAGCCACTTTTTTGTACATACGTACATACAAGAGCCTCTAAGGCCCAGGTTCAATACTGTAATCACTATTCTGCAATCTAACACCGCAATTTGACACTACTGTATCAGAAGTCACTATCAGAAGTCACTATGATGTACTTCACACTTGCCGTACTTGCTGTAGATACTTGCTGTAGACAGAACCTGACACTCCAGAGAGACAGGCAATTGTGGGTTAGTTCCTTGCCCAAGGGAATTTATGTATGTGGCCCTCCCGCACTCAAACTCTGATCCGAAGGTCCCGGATGTTTTCAATCTCCAACTGCAGACTCTAACCAATTGAGCCACATACATACATACATTTTTTTGTTACAAGGACCCTTAGGGCCCAGGTTACTGCAGACACTCTAAGCTTTCTATACTTGCTATACTCTTCACTTTCAGCAGTCACACTATCATGTCACTAGGTACATCATACTTGCTGTACTTCATACTTCATACTTCATGCTTCAAACTTGCTGGACAGAAGTGACAATCCGGAGAGAGAGGCAAGTGTATGTTACTTCCTTGCCCAAGGGAACTTCTGTATGTGGCCCTCCCGCACTCGAACTCTGACCCGAAGGTCCCGGATGTTTCCAATCTCCAACTGCAGACTCTAACCAATTGAGCCACATACGTACATACATACATACATACATACATACATACATACATACATACATATATACATACATACATACATACATACATACATACATACATACATACTTATGCATCAACGTACGTATATATATATATACATGGGTAATTAATTATCAGCAGTTAAACTATTAACTATTAACTAAATTTGTCTTCAAACATTGACATATGATCTTTGACCCCAATTACAGAATGCTGGCTACACCGCTGGCTCGTGCTTGTGACAGTATGAGTGATGTGATGTACGGGAAGTCGTTCAGACCTCAACTTTCATATTTTAGACCACTGACCAGAACAAGTAAAAAACTTCATTGTCCCGTTTCTGACTGTTTGTATTTGTGTATATGTTTTTATTTATGATTATTACGTATTATTATTACTGTTACTGTACCTACATCACTTCGAAGAATCTGAACTCGGGTACCACCAGTAGTGATGCAGTCTTTAGAGTGCTGATTAGAAATTCTGTTAGCTTGGATGTTAATTTATTAATTACATAATAATTATGCAACCATAGGAACTGACTGCCTCTGTGGAATGTTATGATTTGCAGTGATGTATGACGTAAAATCTTACAATAGTTGAATTAATGAACTTGATCCTACTACATTTTATACCCGACATTCTGCTGTTCTGAGTTTGATTTGGTTAGCTTCACTGTCGTCCACTCAATCTAGATCATTTTACATGTGATGTCTATCTGTAATGTCCTCTGCATCTTCTTGCCTGTGATGAATTCATATCTTTATCTGTGTACCATGATGTTTCATTGAAGATCGATTCAGTTATGAAGGATGCATTTTGGTAGTGTGTTCAAGAAAGTTACCTTGCCCATTCTGGCAAAAGATAGATGTCTAGTCACAGCCAGTTGACACGTACAAACATTACCTGGAACACAGATAAAGTAATTGTCGTTCAATGTCTGCTACGTCTTGGTCTTCTTGCAATGCTTGCCATAGGTGATTTATTTAGCAGGAGAAACTTGCTTTCAGAATATGCATGCATGCTTCTGCGGTAGGTGACAGAGCTAATAATTAATTTTTATTTGAACAATCAGTTCTTGTCTTAATTCAATGTCTTGTCTTACTTTAATCTATGCTAGTCAACAGCCTTGTGACAAAATGTCCCTAAGTGCATAGTTCAACCGGGTTGTACAGTCCAGCGGTTAAGACAGCTAGGTCTATCACTAAAATTGTCGAAACCTTACACTGTTCCGTTCAAGATCCTTGAGCTCGATCCACAGTGACAACAAGTCTCTAGTGTTCAGCCACCGTTGAAGGAGGTCGACAGGAACGAATAGACCTCACTGCCAATGGACTTGCAGGATTCAGAGATGACGTCAATTCAACAAAACAACAATCAGCCAACCAAGCGACGATTTCTATTGCTTGATATATAAAGCAGTGACCATAACCGTGCAAGGAAGAAACTGGAATCCGTCAAGAGACTGTTGAGCTGTCATGCGTGAATACACTAGAGGTTGACAACGAAGTCGCGCAACAACAGCCATAGTCAGAGATGGCACATCCTGTTTTACGAGCCTCATCCATTGAACGGTTGTATTGAAATCAGATTGTCTATACAGACTTCATTCTTTACATTTTTTTATATTTTAGTTTTAACTTTGGCTAGTTTAATAGATAGTTATGTATATTTTAATAGCTTATTGTCAATAATTCATTATGAAATAGAAACTCTAATATTAAGTTTAATCATTTTCAAGATACTTTTAATTAAATTAATATTAAACTATACCATTAATATTAATTTACCACCACCACCTAATTTAGCTAGCACGCCACTGATCAGCACGCATATAGTTTTTTTGCAAAAAATTACGTCAATATTAAAAGCCTATGTCAATATACATTTCTGTGATACAGCACAGTGCGAAGAATACAAAAATATCACCTTTGTCGATCCTGCCCTTTAGCGCGCGTTACGTCGTATCTGTAACTCTGCTTCAACCGTGCAACCGCTAAGAACAGTGAAGTGCACTGAAAGCCGCCGTTTTGAGCCATGTCGCAGCATTTACAACGTCTATATCTATTTTTTGGAATATTGATAGCGCTAACTTGCTATGCGTTCCTGATTTTGTTCGGCATGGTGACACCTCGTTTTCATGTACCGACGATCTATCTCACTTCGTTCAGAGACGAAAAAACTAGCAGTCTGTTAGCAGAGTTGCAAGGTAAGCCTCCGAATAGTAAACAACCATCTGTGTAAAATCTTCGTGCCTCTAGCATGATTGTCTCAAGATCATCTCATGATTATCATGCTGTCGCATGAGCCAATACTCATTAATTAACATAATAAGTAAAGGGTAACTGCAGCGCAAATATCGAACTAATTTATGTTGAAAATTGATAGTTCTAGTTGCATACATGACAGGAAAAATAATTTTAGAGTTTTGAGTTAAGTCTTCGCTGAGATATAGCAGGTCAAAGTTGCTTCCAGTTCATTAATTAACTTTTGGTAACGCGTTACAGCGGGCGTGGTGTAGTGTTAACGTCACAGAGGGGAGCCGCCTAAGCGTCTGTCTATTCTGCCTGTAAGAATGACTACATCTTCATATCCAAGGCAACGCTGCTAGGGTAAAGGCGACGGCAGCAACAGTTATCACTCTCCCTTTGGAAAGTTGAGATGCGAATTCGGCTGGAATTTGGCAATAATATAGTTTGGATTTGCACTCAAATTAGGGAGAATCCGTTGCGTATTCATACTGAATTTACCCCTAGACTCAAGCGAATTCGTTCCGGGTTTGTTGCAAGTTTTGGCCACTTTTACTTAGTGACTTCGGGCCGAATACTTAATAAACAACGCGGAATTAGGTGAGAAATTGCTCCGTATTCACACCGATAGTCACCAGAACTCGTATCGTATTCGAGCAGAAACGTAACCGGAGTCTATTCGAATTCTCTGCGTATTGTGGCCATTTCTATACTGAGTGATTTCATACCGAATTAGCTGCGAACGAGAGACTCGCCAGACTTTTGTGTACAATATATGCGTGTATCATATGCCACATCAATTCAGAATATTGATCTCCATATTACATGACTGTGCTGTACTAGCTTCTACTACACTGCAACAATAGTCTTATACACAAACTACACCAGTCACTTCCTAGCAGAAAGCTTGCATCGTGGACGAACTTCGTCGAATGCGACAACGTTTCCATGTCGATCTGTCAGCCTCCGGCCACGGCTCAGTGACCACCCTTTGACGTTGTTCGCATCAAACTTTATATGGACAGTCGTCAAACAATCTACAGAAACAGGAATACTTGACTTCTGAAGTTCACAAAGCTAGATCGTAGAAACGTGACCATTACCGTCTACATTTTTTGTACTATCTGCATCTTCCGTACTCCAAGAATCATCAACTACTCTACGCTCAGACTCAAAACGGTAATGTTCAATTTCAGCCATGTCCAAGTCTACATCTGGCAATTCTCACGTATATTAGCGTTGAATTTGCATCATGAACAAATGACCTCGTAATATATAACGTCGACAGACTACACAGTCACACCCCCTAATTTACAAGCTTCTGCTTGCAATCGGAGAAGGGTGAGCGCTGTTAATCATTGATAGATTTATCACTCACACTAGTACCTGTCATCTGAAGCTTACACACAAAATCACGGGAGTTTCCCTTTACTGCATTTTTAGTGGGAGGGCTTTTTCCTAAAGTACAAAAATTTATTATGAAGAGTTATGCAGACGTCGAGATTTTTGAAAGAACTGTTTCTTAGAGATTGCAGTGGCGCATTTTGATAGGAGCATTGACAACAAGCCCCCTCTTCACAAATGCTCTCAATTGCTCTTGCTTTATTTCTGTGCGCAATTGGAAGGTTTGGCCTTTGCAGCGATACTAAAATAGTAATAATGGGTAAAGAGTCGTGTTGTAGCTTTCGTGTCTCCACATCCGGGATAAATGCATAGCTACAGCTGAGACTTAGCAGGCCCGTAGGATGAGAGGGTTCGGGAAGTTCGAACGAATCCCCCGCACGTTGAGAAAGGTCCGCTTTTTCAATGAACATAGTTTCTACTCAGGAATTGCGCCTACATCTCAAACGTATACAATTAGATTCTCTTAATATTACACACCCTCATCCTACATGTTCTACTTAATAACTAGCACTATTGTAGTGTTGGTATTAGTTATTACAAGGGTAGCTGGTTTTATGGCATGTATTGACCCGAGGCCTCACGGGATTATCAAATAATTGACCGAGCCGGAGACATGTTCAATTATTGAGGTCCTAAGCTCTGAGCGCCGAAGTGTCCATAATGTATATGCACCACATACCCATAAAATGTAATTTATTGTATGGGCATGGATTTGCATCAAATTTCAATGCCGCTGAATGGGACAGGTCATGTGAAGCAGCAACACCTGCACTTCTCTTCCACTGTTCAAATTGTAGCGTTACATTCTACATGGGCAACAATCAATAAATAACTTGTTTGTGCTTGTAACCTTGCTGACGTAATTAGTAGATGTAATAGTGTTATGTGACTGTCCTAAGCGTGTTGGGTTGTGTATTGGTAACTAATAGCTTGCCAAAGCTTGTATAAGGGAAAGATGCTAATAGACTGGATGACATTTAGTGTATTGTATTCGAGCCTGATGTTTACTCTAAAATATACCCAGAGTATATGCTGTTGCTATGACAGTGGGTGGATTATCGGTATATTTTACCTTCACGTGACATGTGGAAGCGCTGCAACTGGCTC
>NC_085091.1:4974818-5012318 GCF_963422355.1 Corticium candelabrum | reverse complement strand
CACGCATACAAACACGCACGCATACACACACACACACACACACACACACACACACACACACACACACACACACAACACACACACACGCACATACATACACACACACACACACACACACACACACACACACACACACTCACACACACACACACGCACGCAAAATATATAATAAAATATAAATAAATACTAAAAACATACTCACAGAATTTTGGAAACGAATTAGTTGTCAAGATATTGTTCACATTCATTCACCATATTTCCTGACAATCACTATGTACTGGTCACGAAGACGTGAATTAGCAGGTGTACGTCCCACTAGCTCATACCAGCAAAACAAATTCCAGCGGGTTACTGTACGAAAGAGATATCGAGCTCTATATGTAGAACCGCCCACTTGTAGTTCTTTTTCAATAGTAGTGCACACCCTTAGTCTGGCGTTTCGCAACATATTTTCCTAATCGATCAGAGCATTTTTCATACACCTAGATGCAACTGCTAAGTTACAGTGTTTACATGTATATACTATCTATCTATAGCCACAGACACACCCAGAATGCTCAAACTTCAGCCACATGTACAAATACTGTTGCTAGACAAAATAAGACACATAACGTACACAGCAACTACTATAGTGTTGAAACATCGTGCATACTATATCCCAGGTCTGTGTATTCGTAATTATTAACTAAACAAAAACTTGTGAGCGTTTTTGGACATCAAACAAAGCAATTTCCTAATCTAGCTCTTCGTCTAAAGCATTTCTTACTTTGTACTTCTTGAGGAATGAGCAAACAAAATAGCGTTAGAAGTAGAAGAAAGCCATTAAAAAGTTAAAGGTAAAGTACACGTGACTACTAATCAATCGCTGTTCGTATCACTTATTCATGCACATGTCTCAGTCTAGGATAGTTACTAACATTTTCAAAAAGAATTAGAACAATTTATTTTATCTCAACAATTTATAAATTTGTTTAGTTTAAATTTTAAACATAGTAGTGCAATTGCGCAAATAAATTTTAAAATGTGTTTATTAAAATTAACGTAATAATCAAATACTTTTGAAAGACTCTCGAAGGTAATTATGCTGATCTCACTGCCACAGACTAAATTAGGAAAAGTGGTAAGAATTAAACAATGCCAAAATTTTGAAGCTTGGCCAAGTAGGTGAAATAAATTGTTTTCATTCACATCAAATAATACATGGATATACAAATATTTCCTGATATGCTGGACCAAGTCTAGGATTAGTATGGTATCTTACAGGTTACATAAATTAATTAGTCAATAATAGAACTGATCTGTATATCTGGTTCTATACTTTCACCTGCAGTATTACATACAAGTGAGTGTTTAGAACCGAGGCTAGTTTATCTAGTCTGGTCTCGCAAGGGTTGGTGGTTGATAACAACTAGCATTTCTCAACTTCCGATAGTGTAGAATGTTTTCGAAGTTGCACCTGTTTCTTGCACTCCTATTTATCGCTCTCTGTGCAGTTCTATTTGCAGGTAAGACACTAACATGCGCTAGACTAGCCTTGTACCAGACCCTCTCGAGCCGTCGAGCCCGGTTCCGTCAAACATTCGCTAAACCCGCCACTTCTAGCTCACATCTTGTACTAACTGCATGTGTAATGTAGTAGATTGTTTGGCAGTTAGAGTTGTAATTAGATTAGTATTGTATATAGTGGAGGCATTGAAAGAATAGATGCCTTCTTAGTCAAGTGTCTGGTGTAGACGGTCGTGCGGTAGTAGCCCGCGTTCTACAGTCGAATTGGATCCTCTCGGCAGGTATACAATAGCGTCTGCACAGGTGTGATTGGGTAGGCTTCTCGGTAACTCTAGTATACAGCAACGACGACGCGTAACGTTGTTGCAGATGCTTCTTACATTGCGCAGGTTTCTTCAAGCACTCATACTAAAACCAGTATACAGCAACACCGTTGATTTGTGGTTTGACCCAGTTTGAAAGTGTTTGAGAATGAACTAGGCTCTCAACCAAGTTTTTCAGATTGAAACACAAGTGGGAACATGTGAAGGTAGAAGCAAACTCCCATTTGAGTTTACTGAAGAATGTAAGCAATTTGACATTTGGTGTTTTGGAGTTCTACGAGGGATTTGTATGCTACTTTTGTCATTATTATTCACCTGATCAGTTGGAATCGATTATGCCACACTTAGCTAATAAGCGTTTTCCACTTTGTCTAGCAAAGAAATTGTACAGGCAGCAGACCAGAAAACTGAACATACATGTAATGAAAAGGTATGATCTTCTTAATTAAGTGTTGATTGCAAGTAGGAAATAAATTCAAAATAAAATAAATACACTGCAATTTAATAATTGAGTGTACTATTTTCTCTAGGTACGTCTTCTTGAAAAACAACCATTCTTGGCTACTATTCTTTACCAGATGCGTCAATGGATGAGAGGTTACCGCAAACACCAATTTGTACTCTACTCAGGCCATGACATAACAATAGTCCGCCTATTAACAGCTCTCGGTGCATTTGATGGACATCGACCAAGATATGCAGCTATAGTTATATTTGAACTGTGGAAAAGAAATGAATCTGAGAATGAGGCAATAGTGAGAACTTTGTATAATGGACGGCTTATTCAATCACATCTTAATAATGGGTCTATGCCACTGACATTGTTTGCTCAGCGAGTGGTATCAGGTGACTTGAGGAGCAAGAGCTCTTACATCCTTGGATGTCTTCGTAAGTCCTGATACTTTTAGGTAGATGCTATTAACATATTTCTTTTATTTCCTGTCAGTAAGTTTGGTATTCGGTTATGAGTGATATTTCTTTAGATTTTTACGAGTTTATGCTCGTATACATAAAATACAGGCTTTTCTCAAACGTTGTACTATGACGCTGCAGGAATCTATGGTTTTACGTTTGTTCAAAGTGATTAGAAAATCAAAGATTGCTTTTAGATGGGGATACTTAACGCGCGTTAAGTAATTAATATGGATTTTTACAAAACGTACGTTATTCGACTTCTTTTTACACACTCGATCGTTATTGTAGGTATTTTATTGAATGTTAATCCCGTTTATCCAAACACGCACGTTTGCAGCAATGACTTGTGAGCAATGTTCTTGGCTGCATGGCCACAGTGGGCTCTATACAAAATAATAGTAACAGACGACTATTACCTATAGAATTTTCTTGAAGTTGGTAAAAAATAGTCGACAAAACAAAATATTGTGTGCAAACTAAAAGTGTTTTCTTAGTTGTCATTCGGTCCGTCAGCCAAGTGCGCTATGACGTTTCTTTTATTCTCAGGCACGCAAGTCCAGCCCTCGTAAATTTGTACACGCGTTCGAAATAGAAGCGGGTGAGGATGTTGGCTAGTCCGTGTTCAGCGAAATCGCAAGGTAATCCTGGAGGATGCCGACTAGTATATTGGCCATGCATTGTTCTCTCCTAGACAGTGGGTGCATGGTTGCAGTGGGATGTAGACTAGATGCTAATGACAATGGGGTATGCTAATGATGATAGATACACAATGTGTCAACTGATTACGGTGACAACTCTTCTATCAATGTATACAGACGTGCATATAGTATACATACATATACATACATATACATACATTTATTCTGTTTGTATGGAAAGGGTCATTAATTAGAAGACTCAATGTAAAGACTCGGTATCAAACGTTTACATTGCAATCATAAATATAGCCTCGTACCAGACGCTCTCGCGCCATCATGCTCGGTTCCCGTATAAGACAACAACGCTGGAGAGGGTCTGGGATCATACCGCCTACTTTCTTCACCTAGTGTCACCCCACGTCATCTAAGTGTCAGCCAAGTCATCCAAGTGTCAGCCACGTCATCTAAGTGTCATTCACGTCACCAATGTCAACACTCTCGTGCTGTTATTTAATTATGAAGCTATCCTTCCATCAAAGTTATGCTAGCTGTGATATTCGATTGAATACATTCACTGTTAAATTTCGTTCCTGTACAGATGCAGGAGAAGAGACCCACCTTGCCGCATGGAAAGAGATTCATTCACAGAAGGAGCTCGATCCTGAGTTCGATATACGTTATTTGAAGCTGTGAGGTCCAATGTGATTCGATCAGCAGTCTAGGTAGCTTGGACTAGGGAAGCACTAGGCGCCGCTCTATTACTGTGCTAGGCTATGAGAACAATACAAATGGGGAAGCTCGAGTACGATTCGGGAACATTTGGAGCGTGGCAGAGCCTGCCGTCAGAAACGGTGTTGACTTCCGCTCTAGAGTCTCTTGAAGAGGAAGTCCTCTTTCCCAGAGAGGTTGGCAAATACGTAGAGCTTGCATAGAGTCAGGATACCAACAGTGAAAGGAAACAAGTAGAGTACGAATGGAAGGTCAAGTCTGTTGCAAGACATTCCGTGTGACACATGAGAATAACTATTAGACTAATCGTATTAGTAGCCTGAGGCTTGGTGACATACGAGCTAGTTTGATCATTTAATAGCATAAACGGTAAGCGGTATGATCTCAGACCCTCTCCAGCGTTGTCCTGTTATACGAGAACCGGGCACGACGGCGAGATGGTCTGGTACGAGGCTACATACATACATCAATTAAGGTAGACACCGTTGTCACATTAACATATAGTTAGAACTCCTTTTCTTTCAGTAAGTGGCCCCTGTAGTATATGATGAACTTAATGCTCATGGCATACCTAGACGCAGTCGCTATAGCTTTCGCTGGGAGTTTCCCTCTCTCTTTCCTATACGTTCTGCATAATGTGGCAAAGAAAGCGTCATGCAGGCTTGGCGGTTTCGTCATCACCAGAAGATGTAGTTAGAGGACCAATACTGTCTCATGTAAGCAAATACATGATGGCATGATGGCATATCCACCGCTGCGGTGAAGACTAACTAACAGTCCTTTGCATCTCATGTAAGATAAAAGTCCGGCCTTAGCTAAATCGACATTGTAGCCGACATGTTGGACAAACAAGAGAACTAGTGATGTAGTGAGCTGGACGCTGTGTATTAGCTTTGACGTTTTCTCTTGCTTGTGCAGCACTAATTCGTTCATCTTCAAAATGTTCAGTGACGCATTGCAGCAACATTTCCACGTGACTGTATCTGTAAAAACAGACACTGCAGAAAACCTACACATTGAATAGATTTAAGTGGATAATGTGTGTGCTGTGCCTAACTTAGGTAATTTGCTAAGGGGCGTGATCTCCTACTGACAAAATAGAATCATTATAATTTATGACATAACTGTTACATACAAACTCTCAGTTAAAACGTTCCAAAATTTTTCACTTGGTACTGATAGTAGAGTTTCAACGGTCTGACGGTCAAGTTGTCTCCATAGCAACAAGAAACGCCTCCGCTCTTCTAAACAATGTTGCAACTGTTATTGCGCGGTCGTTTCGGTCGTACATGCAGAGAACGCGAGGCTACGTAGTTCACAGGTGTGATTAGAATCTTTCTTGTGCGTTCAAGTTCATTTTGACGAGTTTCGTAACCTCGGGGTGTTCAAGTTTGGTTTGAAGAAGATGTCAAATACAATCGTCAGCGTAACGGAGGTAAACATCGATCCATCACATTGTTGTAGCTCGTGTAACGAATCGTCGTACCAAGTTTTCTGGTTCTACGCTTTACTTTGCCAACTTAATAGAAGAAGAAGGCTCGCAATGGCGTCCATACTGTCTTCGCGCAACAGGCGAGTGCGCCTGAAGTTCTCTGCAAGTTGCAAGGTTGGTTGGAAACATGCAAATGAGCTAGACGTAAGCTACAGACACTGTTTCTACACTTTCAGAGACGAATGGAGCTAGACATGTTGTACCGTCGCATCTGACTAGGAAGAAGGGAATACCGCAAGTGCAGGGTTGAACAATGCACGTCGATTTGAAGGTGAAGCCAGGAGTTTTGAATATTGTCACTTTGCAGACGTAACAATTGACGACGACATGAAATTGTAAATAAAGGACAGAGTTAATAGAAATAATATTTTTCATGAAATCGGTCTGGGTAGAAAGAAAGGCCCTATTTATTATTATTGTTATTATTATTTATTCATTTAATTTAATTTAATTATTTGGAGAAGTTGTGTGCTGGGCCAGATCCACTGTCTCGTACTAGACATACATACATACATACATACATACATACATACATACATACATTTTTTGTACATACGTACATACAAGAGCCGCTAAAGCCCAGGTTGATACTGTAATCACTATTCTGCAATCTAACACTACTGTATCAGAAGTCATTATCAGAAGTCACTATGACGTACTTCAAACTTGCTGTACTTGCTGTAGATACTTGCTGTAGATACTTGGTGTAGACAGAACCTGACACTCCGGAGAGAGAGAGGCAATTGTATGTTAGTTCCTTGCCCAAGGGGATTTATGTATGTGGCCCTCCCACACTCAAACTCTGACCCAAAGGTCCTGGATGTTGCCAATCTCCAACTGCACACTCTAACCAATTGAGCCACATACATACATACATACATACATACATACATACATATTACATACATATTACATACATGGTTTATTCATTCCGAGGGGCGTGTCTGAGACCTCTGTCTATGTACAAATAGTAGGGCGCAAGATTAAAAGGTCACTAAACACTAAACTAAACAGCAACAGAGAGCAAGAGTCAAAACTAAAAAAAGAAACAGAATTAATGCTATTACTACTATTATACAAATTGGTCTGACTCCACCCAACAGTCTTAATTTCTTCGACACCAGATTGCAAACGATGTGCCAATGGAGATTGTGCACATCTTTCTGAACAGGAAGTTTGATGAAGGCTTGCTGAATTTGAGGAACCGCAATATAGGTTCAATGCTACTACAATCTACCAGGCCTCTTGACCCGACTTTTAAGGTGTAAAGATGAGCACTCCACACAGCTTGGTTAGAAGCAGATACAAAATTGCTGTATTTATTTTTCTTGTATTCGGATGAGGTGGTAAAGTTCTCTTCAAAACACACTGTCAATTCCAGAAGACTCATCTCTTTAGCTTTCTGGCACCATAGGATGATTTCAGGGCGAGGAGATGAGTTGGAAATAACATTTGAGAGTACATATGGTAAGACTGGAAGGTCAACAGAGATTGCCCATGATTTTGGTAGATGTTCATGTAAGAACGGGTAGATGCGTTTAAGCACAGAATTGTGACGCCATGTGTATCTCCCACTCTTTAAATCCGTCCCGCAGTTGTTGAGCACATGTTGAAGGGTTGGATAATGCTGTGAGGTAGACAGTCAGAAGAATCAGGTTTCTGCCAACGCAAAGACAGAATGAGAGACAGAAGGTAAGACAGAATGAGAGGATTCTGTCTTTGAATGACAGTACAGTCTTATTCGGAGTGTCATCATCCACCTGCAAGCGCAGTGTCGAGCCTTGTACAACACAAGCTTTAATGAGATCCAAGCGTCGCTGATCATCAACACGCTGTACTATTCGTTTCGCTTTGTTGGAACTGAGAAAATTTACATGTGGCCGTGATGGTTCTAAAGACTCAAATTGCTCTTGAAATACAAAGGTGAAAGAGTTGAATTTCAGAGTTTTGTTCATAGCAAGAACTAAAGCCTTAGACATTGCTAAGTTTTGAACATGATTATGAAAGGTAGATGATGGTCGACTTCTGAACGTGAGCGAGCTACATTTTACTACATACATGCATACATACAACCATTCTTTTATGCATACATACATACATACATTTTATTCTGTTTTATTAAGAGTTCTTAAGACTCAGTATATATCGTTTACATTGCAATCATACGCTAGATACCATTGTCAAATTAGCATAATTATAACTCCGTCTCTCTGCAATTGGTCTCCAATAGCTTTTATCCATTATTAAAAATTATTATTAGGGTTTCGTTAAACTCAATGGATTTACGCTGTCTGTTCCGTTACAAATGTAGACTCAAGCAATATATAAGAAAAACATGTAGTTTTTCCTCAGCATTCCTTTATGCGTCCTTTTCAACGCAGGATGACCGGTGGTCTAGATCCTGTTCTAGATCTGGATTGTGATTCTGTTTTCTTTCAGGTGATTGCAATGTTTTACGATTTTGTTGGAGTGTCATGTTCAGTCTTCCGTTTCCTCTTCTTCCTTGTCTAATACTTCAATCTCAACCCAGCCTTTAGTCTGTTGCTTGTGATCTGTTGTGCTTTTTTGTTGGATTGGATTGTGCACACTGTTTCTGGTAACGTGTTTGTTACTGATTTGTCCCTTAGGCTTTGGTGGTCTGTTTGTGGTTGTGATTGATTGGTGGTTTCCATTGTTGAGCCTTTCATCTCTTGTAGAAGTTCCACAAAGTGTCTTTCTACTTTCAGGATTCTGTTCTGAAGGTTCCATTTCTGTTGATGTTTGACTTTCCTGTTCTTTCACATTCTCTTCTTCATCGTTTTGTTGCTGCGTTTCTACATCGTGGTTTTCGTTAAGATCGTGGTCATGATTCTCATTATGCTGGTTTTCAGGATTCTTATCATTTTTGTGTTGACAATTCTTTATCATATAAGTGGTGCTTCCGCATCTATAACATGTTGGAGGTTGTCCAGCATATCGCACATGCAGACACAAATTGTATTTTCCATAAATTATGCGCTCTGGGAAATAACCTCTTGGATTCTGTGCTTTGTATACTCTCACTCCCGTTTCCACATGTCGTGCAAAGGAATACGTACGCCTTGTAATTTTTGCAACTTGACTGTTTTCTGTTATTCTCACGATAATGACATTATCTGCCATTTCAAAGGGAATTTTGACTGAGACAAAAGGTGGTGGACCTTATAGTGGCACTACTTCCAATCGAACATTATTCACTATCAGGCCTGTCAGTAGCAACCTTTCTTTGGCTTCTTTATTCAGCAAGGTAATCTGCCATGTTCCTGCTATTGTCGGACATACCTACATGATACACTCTTCCGGCCAGTTCTTACATAAAGCCTTCAGTATGTCTTCTGTTGTCATGCCCTCAGCAGCCAATCTGACTGACAACGGTTTCTACTACTTGTTTGCCACCATTCTTTTTTCTTCTTGATTGTGGTTAGTCTTTCCATCGATTAGGCTCAAATCTACATAGCCTGTCGGTTAACATGCCTTTGAGTTGCTAAAGTTTTCCAACATGACTCTGTATCGGGAAGGTGGGAAGAGCTACCAAAACCTCGTGGCATCCTCTGGGCCTCGCAATACATGCATACATACATACATACATGCATACATTTTTTTGTACAAGAGCCCCTAAGGCCCAGGTTAGATACATTCACTAAGTACTTACTAAACACTTTACAATCTAACTCTATTAGCAGTCACTATATGTCACAATGTGCTTTAAACTTGCTGCTTGGACAAAACTGACACTCCGGAGAGAGAAGCAATTGTATGTTAGTTCTTTGCCCAAGAGAACTTATGTATGTGGCCCTCCCGCACTTGACCTTTGACTCAAAGGACCCGGATGTTGCCAATCTCCAACTTCACACTCTATCCAATTCAGCCACATACATACATACATGCATACATACATACTTACACATCAACGTGCGTATATACATGGGTAATTAATTATCAGCAGTTAAACTATTAGCTAAATTTGTCTTCAAACATTGACATATGATCTTTGACCCCAATTACAGAATGCTGGCTACGCCGTTGGCTTGTGCTTGCGACAGTATGAGGGATGGGATGTACGGGAATTTGTTCAGACCTTAACTTTCACATTCTAGACCACTGACCAGAACAAGTAAAAACAACTTCATTGTCCCTTTTCTGACTGTTTGTATTTGTGTATATGTTTATATCTATGATTATTACGTATTATTATTACTGCTGCTGTACCTACGTCACTTCGAAGAAACTGAACTCGGGTACTACCAGTAGTGATGCAGTCTTTAGAGTGCTGATTAGAACTTCTGTTAGTTTGGATGATAATTAATTAATTACGTAATAATTATGCAGCCATAGGAACTGACTGCCTCTGTGGAATGTATGATATGCAGTGATGTATGACGTAAAATCTTACAATAGTTTAATTAATGAACTTGATTCTACTACATTTTTATACCCGACATTCTGCTGTTCTGAGTTTGATTCGGTTAGCTTCACTGTCGTCCACTCAATATAGATCTTTTACATATGATGTCTATCCCTAATGTTCTCTGCATCTTCTTGCTTGTGATGAATTCATATCTTTATCAGTGTACCATGATGTTTCATTGGAGATCGATCCAGTTATGAAGGATGCATTTTGGTAGTGTGTTCAAGAAAGTTACCTTGCCCATTCTGGCAAAAGAGATATGTCTAGTCACAGCCAGTTGACACGTACAAACATTACCTGGAACACAGATGAAGCAATTGTCGTTCAATGTCTGCTACGTCGGGGTCTTCTTGCAGTGCTTGCCATAGGTGATTTATCTAGCACGAGAAATTTTCTTTCAGAATATGCATGCATGCTGCAGCGGTAGGTGACGGAGCTAATAATTAATTTTTAGTTGAACAATCACTTCTTGTCTTAATTCAGTGTCTTGTCTTATGTTAGTCAATAGCCTTGTGACAAAATGCCTCTAAGTGCATAGTTCAACCGGATTGTAGAGTCCAGCGGCTAAGAGAGTTAGGTCTATCCCTAAAATTGTCGAAACCTTACACTGTTCCGTTCAATATCCTGAAGCTCGATCCACAGTGACAACAAGTCTCTAGTGTTCAGCCACAGTTGAAGGATGTCGACAGGAGTGAATAGAACTCACAACCAATGGACTTGTAGGATTCAGAGATGACGTCAATTCAACAAAACAACAAGCAGACAACCAAACGACGATTTCTATTGCTTGATATATAAAGCAATGACCATAACCGTGCAACGAAGAAACTGGAATCCGTCAAGAGACTGTTGTGCGGTCAGGCGCGAATGCACTAGAGGTTGACAACAAAGTCGCGCAACAAGAGCCAGAGTCAGAGATGGCTCATCCTGTTCTACGATCCTCATCCGTTAAACGGTTGTATTGAAATTAGCTTGTCTATACAGACTTTATTCTTTGCATTTTTCTATATTTTAGTTTAACTTTGGCTAGTTTAATAGCCAGTTATGTATAATTTAATAGCTAGTTGTCAATAATGCATTATGAAATAGAAACTCTAATATTAAGTTTAATCATTTTCAATATACTTTTAGATAAATTAATATTAAACTATATCATTAATATTAATTTTACGACAACACCTAATTTAGCCAGCACGCCACTGATCAGCACGCATATAGTTTTTTTGCAAAAAATTACGTAAATATTAAAAGCCTATGTCAATATACATTTCTGTGATACAGCACGGTGCGAAGAATAAAAATTATCACCTTTGTCGATCGTGCCCTTTAGCGCGCGTCACGTCGTATCTGTAACTCTGCTTCAGCCGAGCAACCGCTGAGAACATCGAAGCGCACTGAAAGCCGCCGTATTGAGCTATGTCGCAGCATTTACAACGTCTATATGTATTTTTGGGAGTTTTTATAGCGATAACTTGCTACGCGTTCCTGATATGGTTCGTCATGGAGACACCTCGTTTTCATGTTCCGACGATCTATCTCACTTCGTTCAGAGACGAAAAAGCTAGAAGTCTGTTAGCAGAGTTGCAAGGTAAGCCTCCGAATAGTAAAACATCCATAACATACTCCCATGAAAATAGAAGTAACGTTCTCATGATAGTACTAAGTGGCTTGATTCTATTGGTACCTTTCTTTTGTAATAGAACTCTTTCTGAACGGAGAAATTGAGCTTCCAACGTGGGGGCGTAACCCTATGGTAGTCGCCATTTTGATATGATGACGTAGGAATGTCTTACCGATTGCGCATGTGTTGTCATCAGAGTATGTGGCGTAGTTTCCGTACAGTTTTGAGCCCGAATGTGATGACGCTGAGAGCAGTTTGAGTTCGGGAAACTCTCATGAAATTGATTCGGACACAGGGGACGGAATCCCCTAGCGCTTGGTCAACTCAGACTAGTGCACATGCGGTCAGTGTGTCGTCATGCCCACTGGCTTTGCTGCCAGGAGTTTGACACGCTAAGTTAGAGACTCTGTGGTTTACGGGGTGTGGTAGAACACGCAACTTTGAGCTTGTCTGCCTAAACTACGACGTTCTGCACAGCTGTGTCCGCAGTGGTAGATGTCATTGAAGATTCCTTCACACAACCTCTGAATCACAGGTCTCTTAACACAAGTGCGTACGGCATTGCCATTTTGTTTATTGTCTTTCACTTTACAGGCTTTTGAGGTCGACAGCATACATGCAGTTCACACATTGGGCTCCTACGAGACTGGGCAGGCGTGCGAGAATGGTCATACCGTCATGTGTAGTTTTGCTATTAGAAGACCTTTCCCAGAAGAAGGCTAAGTGTACGTGGGGTTTAGGGTCCGTGACCCTTCCGGCCATTTCAATTTTCAATTTTCAAATTTCAATTTTCAATTTTTAAATTTCAATTTTTATTTTCTATTTTTCAATTTTTAATTTTTTGTCAAATGTTTTAATTATTTTGCTGAAAAAATTCACTCGGCAAGCAAGTTTTTATTTTTCATTTTTCATTTTTCGTTGTTCTATTTTCAAGTTTCTATCTTTGATTATATTTGGTTGAGTTGAATGTCAACAGAATTGAACGCAGCAAGAATGAAAATTGAACGCAGCAAAAACGAAAATTGAACGCAGCAAGAACGAAAAATGAAACAGGCTTGTGCGAATTACGCAGCAGGGAGTTTGGTGGAACGCGTGCCCTAGTCATAACTCAACGCAGTAGGGAGTTGTTTTTCATTCCAACGCGTGCTGCTGATTGGTAGGGGCGGAGTGAATCTTCGACGACTTCCGCCCTATGACGATCTCCTAACGAGAAGGGAATCTCCGACTTCCCCAAAAATAATCAATCTCAGGTGCGATCAGCCATTGCTGATGAGCACAGTACATATGCATGGTATATGAATTTATCTATTACCACATATAGCAACAATCTAGCTAAATCTAAAACTCAACAAAATTTAGTAACTATGCTAAAGTCGTTCAAACTCAACTAGGCTTAATTAATTAACTACCAGGCATTTTATGCAGTACACACAGCAACTAGAAACAAATATGCGCGGTTTGCTGTTCTACACACGCGCGCCTACGTGCAATTCAAGCAATTCGCTCAATCGATCTCCTCGGGAGAATCTTGAGCTTCTGTCCTTGCGGATGGCTTTCTTGTCACTGCAGATCTAGACCTGCGTAAGCCGGACGACTTGCCAAGTACCTCGGGTAGCTCAGACTCGGTTGACTCTGCGCCGTCACCGTCCGCTGTGAACGAGGCTACTACCCACTAGATCACTTACTTGCTTGCCCAGCTCTGTCAATTCGTCCAAGCTACGGAGAGTTACGCAGAGTGGACCGTCATCCCATGTTGTATTGCAGAGAGGGCAACGTCCGCCACTTGTGTCTTGCCACCGCTCTATGCACCGCTGACACCCAAGCCACTGCCGACAGCAGGTGGTGATGTTTGCCGGAGGTCTTGTAAAGAGGTGGCATATTTGGCACTGAAGAACCTTCGCTGTCGTTTCTGCCAGTCTTCTCGACTGCTGAGAACGTCGTCTTGGTCGCTCTTGTGCATCGATCAAACGATCCATTTTGTCCTCTACGTTCTCCAAACGATTGTGCAGTCGATCCAGACTGGTCTCTACGCCACTTAGCTGCGTCTGTACGTCGTGTATTTCGCCTTCCAATTTTTCAACCAGCCGGCGTTACTTGTGGCTGTCAAGTTGGAGATGCCCATAGACGTTGTCTTTCTTGGTCTTTCAATTCTACGGGCGGTGTTGATGCAGGCCTCTTTCTGCTGCCGAGAATGGGTGTGTTGGCTCGCGCCGACTCCATATATCTTCGCATGGTCTCCAGGTCGGAATGCAGGACTGCTGCTACTTTTCGTGCAGGAGATTTCCAAAATTCAGTATCTAATAGATAACATGGAGTATAGCTACAAATACTTGGTACCGTATACGTATGCCTGTTTGTGTCTGCATGTGATAGTGCATGTGCGTGTACGTATATCTACGTATGGTATACAATATATATATATACATACAGACTCGATCGTGAGTGCAATCTATGTTAGTGAGTATGTTTATACCTCTTGTTCCCTCGTCATCCTGGAATGGTACAGCTCGGCTGTCCACCAGAATGATTCTGTCGTCTGGTGGAATGAGCTCCTCAAATCGCATTTACATCAAGTCCGTCATGGTCGACAGACAAATTTCTGACTCCGCGATGCGGATAAATGTCGAAGACCTCGCCTGTCCCAGTTGGAGCTTGTTGTTCACTACTTCTAGGAGGCAAAGGTCTACATTTTTCTTAATGTATCTGCTGGTCGCGATCCTCTGCTTTCGGCTGCTCGGAACAACCGACCTAAACGCGGACCACGAAGAGCGCGACGACTCAGCCGAATACGGTACTGCAGATGTCCATATGTTTCAGGAGCAGGCGTTGATGTATACGTCCATGAAGGTGCACGAGCAGGCGTTGATGCAATAGCTACAGATGATCTAGACGTCGTCCGTTCGCTGGCAAATCCTAGTACTGGATTGCGAATTTCAGACGCGGGCGCATCTGCGGATAGACTGCTAATAGGATCGCCATGCAGCTTGTACATTTGTCCAGCAGTCAACTCGTCAAAGAGACCGTCAGACCTGGGAAAGGTTGCCGAGCCGACATCTGTCTCCAGGTAGATGGCATTCACCTACAGCGCAGGCAAGAAAAACAATTCCTACATCGATCGATATACTATCGATATACTATTGTCAAACACGCACGACCTATAGTGAAACTAGTCTAGTTTGGTACATGCAGCTCTAGCAACACCGTGAATGCAGTTTAGACAGCTAGAGTCTAAATACCTTGAACACTTGTGACAATCGGTCACAAGTCACATCTGCTACGTTCAGTGCCAATTCTCGGTCACCACTGAAAACCGTTATTAGGTCGTCACGTCCAGCCATGTTCACAGAATCGTTCGAATGCACAACGGTGTCTGCACCAACCGCATATATACAGTAAACATCGGCGATCGACACGCCTCTCTAGGTATGTGAAGGGTAGGCCTCACACTCGGTCTTCGCAGGAGTTCATACTTCGTTCCTGACGACGACCAGGAATTCCTAGGCAAACTCTCTGGCGGCTGACCTCCACAGGAGTGAAAACGTGAGAGTTCCTGGTACTTGGTCTACGAATCTACATTCACGTCTCACTTGCAAGTGGTCACCTATTGCGTATATAGTGCTCTCCTGCATCGTATATCTGCTCTCTCCTGTAGCGTGGAACCGAACAGTTCGAAGCTCCTAGGGTTAGCGAGCTGCTAAAGACAGGAAACGCCCAACCGCTGCTAATTAGCGGTCAGCGGGGAATACCCTCCGCACCACAAACAAACACACGTCCAACCGTCCAACTCCATGATGTATTGGTGACAACACGCCTTCAGTATTCTAGAATACGTAAGGTGTTTTTCGAAATCGCCTATACTAGCCATAGAATATGGCACTTTGTAAATTTAAGTCTAACGCAACTCTACATTGTTCTGGCTAGGTAGTGAAAGTACCGCCAAGCCCTATGTACAGGTTGCCACAAACCATGTGTTGCGTCGGCGAGGATGCTATCGAAATCTCTGTATCGCTGCATAAATGCATTCTTTCTCGCAAGTTGTCGAGCTGGATATCCTTCTGCTGGGTCCCTGCCAAATAGACTAACCCTGCTCAAAGCCCCGCCTTCCCCTTCGTAGGACAGAACGGTATCACGTAGAGTTGGAACAGCAAACCGCGCATCTTTGTTTCTAGTTGCTGTGTGTACTGCATAAAATGCCTGATAGTTAATTAATTAACCCTAGTTGAGTTTGAACGACTTTAGCATTATTACTAAGTTTTGTTGAGTTTTAGATTTAGCTAGATTGTTGCTATATGTGATAATAGATAAATTTATATACCATGCATATGTACTGTGCTCATCAGCAATGGCTGATCGCACCTGATATTGATTATTTTTGGGCAAGCGGGAGATTCCCTTCTCGTTAGAGCGGAGATTGCAAGAGATCGTCAAAGGGCGGAAGTCGTCGAAGATTCACTCCGCCTCTTCCAATCAGCAGCACGCGTTGGAATGAAAAACAACTCCCTACTGCGTTGAGTTATGACTAGGGCACGCGTTCCACCAGACTCCTTGCTGCGTAATTCGCACAAGGCTGTTTCATTTTTCGTTCTTGCTGCGTTCAATTTTCGTTCTTGCTGCGTTCAATGTCGTTTTTGCTGCGTTCAATTTTCGTTTTTGCTGCGTTCAATTTTCATTCTTGCTGCGTTCAATTCTTGTGACATTCAACTCAACCAAATATAATCAAAGATAGAAACTTGAAAATAGAACAACGAAAAATGAAAAATGAAAAATGAAAATAAAAAGTGAAAATAAAAATTTGCTTGCTGAGTTAAATTTTTTCAGCAAAATAATTAAAAATCTTTGACAAAAAATTAAAAATTAAAAAATTGAAAATGAAAATTCAATTTTTAAAAATATAAAATTGAAATTTGAAAATTGAAAATTGAAATTTGAAAATTGAAAATTGAAATGGCCGGAAGGGTCATGGACCGTTAAGGAAGCATGAACCATGATTAGATATGATTTTGACAATAATGTTTGTAACTACCTAATTCTAAGAATCTGTGTCAGCTAATGTCCCATCTTACACCTGCTATATAGCTATAGCGTATATATGTCATTGTTGTATGTTCTATGTAGATCTTGTTTTACGAGCACCAGCAACAGTTTCCTTGAGTGGTGTTCACAGGTGGCAATGTTGGCTGGTAAACTCACTGGAGGTTGTCTGGCTTTGTGTTTTCGAAGAGGTTGTGGATTCAGCTGTCGTTTAGTTAGAACTGCTTTAAGGATTCCTTGCAGATAGCCATAGCTCTTTGATTCAGTTATGGGTTTTGCAACCCAGATCTTGGTAGGTTTGGGAAAAACCACCTTGTATCTCACTTCTCCATTGCTAGCGGTAGCTTGCCTTCTTCCTGTGTTGTGGTTAGGATCAAGTGCAGCCAGCTGTGTTCTTGCAAGCATCCCCTTGTAGCTGAAATGTTGCCTCTTAGAACAATATTTTGTGAGAAGAGCATTGTAAACTTCCAAATTACCAGTGTGGCTGAAGTCCGTTAGCTTGTCAAGGTCTTTCAAGAGCTTCTTGTTTAGGGCTACCGACTTCAGTGCATCATGTGCAGGAGAACATTTCTCTAACCACTGCTTTCGTTGGCTCTCTTCAAGTGACAATTCGTTGTGTTCACACTTGCCAAAAGATGTAGCATTCTCCCATGAATGGACATTGATTGTATGGTAAATAATAGAAATCCATTTCTCTCCTAGATTTTCAGCTTGTCCATTACATGATTTTGATGACCACCACAAGTGATTTGCCACAGATCTTATCCATGGAAGAAGGTTACTACAGCTCTTTGCCTTACCCAGTTGGGTTAACTTTTTGATAATACTTTTTGAAACGTGCCAAACATCATACTGATGATCTATATCAGGGAACTGCTTTTTCGTGACAGACGTTATCTGCAGGTGTCTATCAGTAGCTATTTGAGCCACAGTTAATCTTTTAGTTACTAGCTCGTTGACTGATCGTAGAAACCCCTCTTTTTCCATCCCAACAGAATTGGAAACTTCTCTGACCTGCACCAACTGAAAATCAACAATAACCCCTGTATCTTGCTCGACTAGAGTATATGTACAATATTTAGCGTAATATCCAGGGCTGTCACATCGTCCATCTCCCAGTAGGTGTAAAGGATTGTCTTTGAAGTTTTCTAGTATAGATTCCTGGTGACTTTTCCACGTTTCAGTAACCACAGGACACGGGTATTCATCTTGCAATCGATAAAATGATGATTCCGAGATGAATTGCAATTTTATGATTTGAGCAAAGTGGCTGAATTTGCTGAATGTTCCTCCTGACAACAGAATCCCTGCTGCGGTTATAAGATTTCCGGCAGGTAGACCAGCAACAAGTGGTTGGGATTGCCAGTTTACATTATGCCCTTTTGAGCACTCTATTTTTACTACTAGCATTGTTCCACTTGTTGATTCTGATTGGCTGACTACAGAAGAGTCACATGTTGGGCAGAATCGGAACAGTTCACTCAAGGAATTTCTGAAAACAATGAATTTTTGGTACTCCTGACCACCCATTTCGGTATCCGAATCTTGTGAAGGACAAGATGTGTCAAAGACGCAGTATTTCTCTGTTTCACTGTCAGTATTAGGAGAATGTGCCTCTTCATCACACTCTATGACCTGACAACTGTCAGTTACTGGTGTTACTAACCATGAGGCAATTTTTGGTAGCTGAAGTTGACTAGAATGCATGTCCTCGGGAATTAGTGAAGATTCTCTCACACAGTATGAATGTTCCTCTGTTTCAGCCAGGTCTCTAAGATCATATAGCGTTAAAGAATCACAAAATTTACGTGCTTTGGTTCCAGGAGAATTGTTGTATTTGTCGATTTCTTTGTGGTGCTCATAATCATCATCAGAGTCAGACACTCTAGCAACCTTAGCATGTTGTTTCCCTACTTCAGTAAGGGCCTACATCAACAGGGTCTGCTCTCAGTGACAGGTTGATTGAAACAGGCAGTAAATAGTAACCTGATTGTGTCTTCGTTTCTGTCCTGTTGATCGCTGTTTTTGTTTGGAGGTGAAAGTGAAAATTGTTGGAACAGCATCTGACTTGAGGTGAATTCGAGGTTTTGTTCCCAGTAATTCTGCTTGCAAATCTCGTTGAAAACTGTCCTGTTTGAAGTGTTCACTGCAGACCAAGCTACTACGCCTAACTGGAGGATTCTGTAATCGAAGCTTTGTCAGCCATTGTTTCAGCAGAGGCTTGTTCCTGAGAGGTAAGTGATGAAAGCGCACACCACGTTTGCGATCTCCGTCCTTGTTGTTGCAACCGAACGCAATACAGTAAAGCATTCTTTGTAATGTATTGGACAACTCACAAGTCAACGGCAGTAGACTAGCTGCAATATTACTTCTACATAGTGTAATTATAGTCTCTAGTCGCACATTACAGCATGCCCCATTCAGTCAGCGTGACCGTATCAGGTCGTTTTCAGTCACGGCATTTCTTCCTCCTAGTCAACCCTGTACGCGTACGGCCTAAGATAATAGTAAATGACATTACCCCGCATCGTAGACGGCTCACACCCAAGGATGTTCTTAGTGAGCATCCAAGATACTGTGTTATTAGATGCTACATCCTTTCAAATTCTGACTGACCCTCGATATATCCTCGCTACACAGAGCAACATACGCGAGTAAGATATTCGTATGTCATCATTTCAAAATGGCGACTACCATAAGGTTACGCCCCCATGTTGGAAGCTCAATTTCTCCGTTCAGAAAGAGTTGTATTAAGAAAGAAAGGTCCAATAGAGTCAGGCACTTAGTACTATCACGAGAACGTTACTTGTAATTTCGTGGGAGTTCCCCTTTAACATAATAAGTAAGGGTAACTGCAACGCAAAAATTAAAATAATTTATGTTGGAAATTGATAGTTCTGGTTGCATACATGACAGGAAAAATAATTTTAGATTTTTGAGTCAGGTCTTCGCTGAGATATAGCAGGTCAAAGTTGCTTCGGTTTTTTTAAGTTCCGGTAACGCGTTACAACGGCCGTGGTGTAGTGTAGACGTCACATAGGGGAGACGCCTAAGCGTCTGTCTAGTCTGCGGCCTGTAAAAATGACTACATCTTCTTATCCAAGGCAACGCTGCTAGGTAAAAGGCGACAGCAGCAACAGTTATTATTCTGAAGCCCTCAGGAGGTTTTACGTGATGATAACGTTCCGTCATCGCATGAATCGCAGGATGAAGAAGATCTGCTGGGAGCCATTAGAGTGATTAGACCACACAGGTGCGAGCTCAGCGACAGTGTCTCTGAAGCTTTGACATCACCTGCTGTCTTGGAAGCGGACGAGGAAGAGGACAGGCTACCAGATAGTCTGTCATCATTGAAAGAAGAAGTATGAGTAGCAAACGTAATCGAAACACATCCGGGCAAGTAAAAAACCATCACAGGTGCAGCTGCGGTCGTTGTGAGATGATGGATAGGTACATGTGTACTCGTTTGGAGTGCGTGTGCTGTCAAAATGTATTTTGAGGCAGTGTCAAATCATGACGCGATAATAATGACAATATGGCACAGTGGCGAGTCAGTGCAAAACTCTAGCTATTGCTGTGAGAAAGAGAACAAAATGAGTTGAAGTTCGTACGTTGAATTCATGTTGACACAAGGTTTGACTTCACTGTACAGTATACTGTAATGAATAGGACTGCATTCACTACACATGATGATCAAGCAGCTAGATGCGAGTCTATAGATAGTCAAGAGTCTAGCTAACCTCTCCTTCATTGCATTACTTTTAATCCTGCACGAGAGTCTTCCTTACCCTCCCCCTTCTCAAATACGGCTCTCCTTTTCTTTTGCGAAGGTTCCAGGCTGCTGCGATCTTGAAGTGTGGAACCAGGTAGATGGAAAATAGTTGTCTCAATTTCGCTTTTCTACAACCCAGACCAAGACCTGGAATAGACCTGACTGTACGTATCTCAAAGCAATCAGGCTAAACGTGGCTACTACAGACTCCTGTCCACTCAGTAAGGCAAGTCGTACTTAGTTGTAGTCGCCCGGACGACACAAACGTCTCTGCAATTGTCTTCCCTAGTTGCGATTCCCACTCTCTTAGCTTGGGGATTTTCGGAAATCGAAATACGATTGCGTATTTCTTGCACAAATTGGTGCATTCTGCAGCCACGCAACACCGAACCATTCTTTCGCCACAGATTCCTTTGCTTACGATACACGCTAGCGTGGAGACACCCGTCTGTGACGTCACACTACACACCACGCCCTTACAACGCTTCACCGGATGTTGAAGAACCGGAAGCAACGTTGATCTGCTATATCGCAGCGAACAGTTAACTCAAAAATCTAAAACAACTCTTCCTGTCATGTATGCAAATAGAACTATCAATTTCCAGCATAAAAAGATTTTAAATTTCGCGTTGCAGTTACCTTTTACGGACCACATGAGGAATATCGCATGAAGAATTGAATGACCCTATGTCAAATCTTCATGCATCTGTGTGAGTTTCTCTTGCGATCCGCATTAAACAGCTGCTTCCGCGTGAGATTATCCCGATTTCAATGCTGAGATGAAGTCTGGATGGGATTCTCATGAGATTGGCATGAGAAGTTCATTCGTTACAAGCTAGTCTGCACGATCTTTGCATGAAACGAAAATCCGTTCGACTTCTAGCTCCGCACGACTATTTGTGCACCGCATGAGTAACTCGGCTCCGCATACTTAATTCAGCTCCGCGTGAGCACTTCGCGTTAGTATACTTGAGGTTAACGTACGCTAGATGACTGATTCTAGGATGTAGTAATCTGACTTGCCTTTTCTTTCCAAGTGCAGTGTACAGTAGACTCATCAATGTCCCATGTAGAGACCTTGTAGGCATGGTCAAGTTCAGTCGGTCGCCCACAGTATCCATCTAGCCAATGTAGGCGCCTACCAGACTAAGTCAAAGAAATCTTCAACAGCGCATGCTCTGCAAAATAGACGCTGGAGTTTTATATCTGTAGGCGAGAAAGCCGGTCCGGAACCAGATTTTAGTGTTCTTTTACTTCTTACCATAGTTACAGAGTAAAAACGCTGATTCGCAAAGTAATCTACGTGTACAAGTCTCTGCCCATGATCTTGCGCACTAGTGATAGCTCGCGTATACGTGAATGACACCCTAGATCGCTCGCGTAAAACGCTAACCCTAGAGTACTACTTTCGTTCAGGCAGCTTTCGTGACGACTTTGGAGAATAGCTGCAGAGAGCGCGCTATCGTAGGCGGAAGTTGCTATACATTCAGACATGTACGACGAAAGAGGAAGTCACAAAGTCATTCAGATGCCAGAAGAGGAACACTTGCATCGCACTCATACGTCGATCCTACAGCTGCTTATGCGATTGACCGTTTCACATGCGATTGCCTAGCGATTCCTCGTGCGATTCTCATTAGTATCTTCGTGCTATTCCTTATGCGATCCACATGCGATTCCTCATTCGATTTTCCTCATGCTATTCCTTATGCGATTCTTCATACGATACTCCTTATGCGGTCCGTACTACAGTGGGTTGCCAAAAGTCTTGGTAGGGCTCGCTCTTGACCCATGCAAGTTTGTTTTTTATACTGTTTGTAAACTCAACATGCTAGAAGAATCTATCCATATACAATTTGCTTTGCTAGTACTTAGAAGAGTATTCCTTAGCTTTAATTACAGCAACAATCCTGCTTTTCATGGATGATACTAATATTGAATTAGTGCCATTGGTAGTTTCTGCCACTCATATGTGATTGCCTTTTTCAATTCTTCCTTGCTGGGTGGACCACAAATTCGGTTGCGAACTTTTTCTTTGAGCAATGCCCAAAGGTTTTCTATTGGATTGAGGTCAGGACTTTGAGCCAGCCAAGGTAATGACAGTACTCCCCGATCCTTTTTTCATTTGGTCACAATCTTTGCACGATGGACGGTTGTACTGTCATCTTGCAGAAATGTAGGCTTTCCACTAGCTTCTCGTGTTTTCACGAGAGGGAGAAAATGTTCATTAAGAGTTTTGATGTATTTCTGTCCTGTTACACTACCCTTGATGAGATCAAGAGGACCAACACCTTCACTTGAAATTGCTCCCCAGATCATCCATGATATCCCTTGCTGACAGTTCCACTGTGCACATGGGCAGCCACTCTTCCGTAGATTTTTGCCATATGTACACTCAGCCATCACTTTCATTTAGTCTAATCTTGCTCTCATCGGTAAATACAATATTTCCCCACTCTTCTACAGTCATGCCTTTGTGCTCGTGGGCCCACTGTACTCTACGTCTTTTGTTGATGTCGCTAATGAAGGGTTTCTTCCGAGCTGCTCGTTCTCTAGATCCCAGTTCCTTCAATCTTCTTCTAGCTGTTCTTTGACTGAAAGACTTTTGAGACGCTTGGCTCTATTTCTGACAGATGTCCTTGCAAGAAACCTTCCTGTCATCCTTGACGATCTTCTGCAGGTGGTGCAGATCACGGTGTTGCTTTCTGAGGTCTTCCACTTCTGTTCTTGTTAGCTACTGATCCAGTTGTTCTGTACTACTTTACTATGCTTGCCATTGAGGAAAGTGGCCTCTTTATCCTTTGGGCTGCAGCTGACATTGTCATCCCTGCCTTCACCATCCCAACAATCTGTAATCGCTCTTCGACTGTCAGTTCCTTTCGTCTTGACATAGTAGCTCAGAAAGACTCCTGTGTTGTCTTCTTGAACTTCAAGAGATGCCTGAATAATCTAAGAACATCATCTTATAGATTGTGTTTCTCATGACACTTGTGGGTACAATTATGAAGGCAAAGAACTTACGAAATTCGCTATTTGCGCACCCTACCAAGACTTTTGGCAACCCAATGTATGTAAATGAGTGTTTGCTTGATTATGCGACCGCATGATAGTCACATGAGATTCCCATGAAACGCTCATGCAAAACGCACGAAGATTTTACATAGGTGGCGAATATCGTATGAGGAATATCGCATGAGGAATGTCGCATGAGGATATTGCAACAGGAATCGCATGAGGAATATCGCACGAGGAATCGCATGAGGAATTGCAAGTGGAATCGCACGAGGAAACTCATGAGAATCGCACGAGAAATCGCTAGGAAATCGCATGTGGAATGATCGATCGCATAAGCATCTGTACGATTCGACGTATGAGTCCGACGAAAGTGTTTCCTGTTCTTGGCGTCTGAATGACTTTGTGACTTCCTCTTTCTTCGTACGTGTCGGAATGTGTAGCAACTTCAGCCTACGACAGCGCGCTCTCAGCAGCTTTTCTCCAAAGTCGTCACGGAAAGCTGCCTAAAAGAAAGTAGTACTTTAGGGTTAGTGATTCAGGCCAGCTATCACAGGTGCGCAAGATCATGGGCAGAGACTTGTACACGTAGTTTACCTTACGATTCAGCGTTTTCCGGTCCGTAGCGATGGTAAGAAGTAAATGAACACTGACATCTGGTTCCGACGGGCTGTCATGCCTACAGGTATAAGATTACAGCGCCTATTTTGCAAAGCATGCGCTGCTGAAGATTTCTTTAACTTAGTCTGGTAGGCGCCTAAATTGCCGAGATGGATAGTATGGGCGACCGACTGAACTTGAACATGTCTATAAGGTCTCTACATGGGACATTCATGAGTCTACACTCCACTTGGAAAGAAAAGGCAAGTCAGCAGAGTATATAGCACTAGCTCCAGTCATCTAGCGTACGTTAAACTCAATATACTTACGCGAAGTTCTCACGCGGAGCTTAATTACTTATGATGAGCTGAATTACTCATTCAGAGCACTCATGTGCAGCTCAAATACTCGTGCGGAGCTCGACCGGACTTACGTTTCATGCGAAGGTCATGCTGACTAGCCTGTAACGTATGAACTTCTTATGTGAATCTTATGAGATTCCCATCCAGAATTTATCACCGCATAAAAATAAAAATCTCACACGGAGGCGACTGTTTCATGCTAATCGCATGAGGAACTCACACGGACGCATGAATATTTTATATGGAGCTTTAGACTCTGTAAATATATACAGTGATTGCGTTTGGCACCTATTTGTTGCACGTCCGTTTCACATCACCCGCCCGCTGCCGAACGACAGGGCCGTACTGATTTTACCATTTCGCCATTATTCATGTAATGCGCATTTGCAATATGACCGGAGCACATGGCATACGTCTGAACCATCTTTGGTGTCTCCTTTTATAATTCGGGATGTCTGCTGTTATCTACACGGTTTACTGTAAATCTCCAAGAAAGACCTGGAGGGCTAGAACAACACAAAGATCGTCCAATAGATGATAAAGTCACTCTAGCTGCCATTGGTACGACGATGACTAGAATTGTATTACCTCTAAAGTGCGTTCACGTATTAGAGAAAATGGTGGAATGTGGCCATTTGCGCGACAAAGATGTTGCCCTCCGGGCGGATATTGGTATCAATCGAAAGCTCTTCACTTGGCGGATCTAATTACACTCACTGTTGGGCTACAGAAACGTAGCTGAAGTTAATAGAGCCAATTTCTTGTATTTTAATGAGTTAAGGGGCGGAGAAAGGCGGGACTAAGGCGGGATTAGGGTTAATTGCATAAAGCTAAGTACATAATTGTTATGGCTAGCAGGCTGTTAACAGTAACCTAACACAGTAAACTTCCCAGTTGGGGTGTCAGCTAGCTAGGAAAGAGTGCGTCTAGGGTCCGTTTCTACTCTTCATCCTTGGAACTTTCAGTTTCAGACGACGACGAATCTTCTGATTCAGGACCAACTTCGAATTCAATGACCATCTGCTCTACAACGTCGTCTAACACACCGTGTATTGTCCTGTAATGCTTCTCCACCTTCTCACGTACGTGCCTCACGCAGTTTGCCCACTTTTCCACAGTAACGTTTGCTAGACTTTCTCTACACAGACGCTTGATGTTTTCCATCGTAAACCCACCAATCCCTGTTTTGTGCTGTGCAGCATAACTGTAGGTCAAAGTCCTCAAATGGATGTCATTAACACTCAAGAATGCACTAAATGGCTGGTCAGTTTGGTTCTGGTATGGTCAAATTAGTCAAGTTCTCTTGGTTTCCAGACGCTTCTCTGAGCCAGAAGTAAATGAGTGTATGTATCTGGTACTTAAAGCTGTTCCTAGAAGAGGCAACTGACACATACAACCAGTGAGCGCATAGAAACATCCAGGTCTGTTGTCATGGGTTATAGCAAAAGTGCAATTTTTAGTATATCATTGCATCATGAAGCAAACCGCGTTTCAAGCCAGCGAGGCAGCCAGAGGCAACACGTTCATACGTACACTTTCACGTAACAATATAGTTACCTAGTTTGTCATTGACACCAAACGCTCTGAAACATAGATGCTAATTGCCTTCTGTGACAACATAACATCTGTTTACACAAGCACTACGCCACGTCTTAGGGTGTACCCTACATTCCACCAGTCGCTCTAATTCCTGAACGCACTTTAGTTGCCGGATGCTGATCTGTTTTGTTGTAATAATTTACACTGTGCCCGCTGACTTCCAGTGTCACATGTACATAATGGATAATGGTAATGACCTGCCGCCAGCGTCAGTTTGAGAGAGCCTGGGTGATGTGAAACAGATATGCGACAAATAAGGGCCTCACAGCAAGTCTACCGTTTGTATAAATAGGCAAGTTTTAGGTGTCTGTGTCCCTACATGTGCGTGCGTCAGGATCATTTGCGTGGGATTGAAAGTGGCGTTAGTAAGACATCTTGTATTTTGATTCCGCATTCATGGAAAGATACGCACATTATTACCAACGCGGTATTATAATAATAATAAACCTTGGCATGTAGAAATGTCCGCCTATAGATTGTATGGTATCATACAGACTTGTAACTCTGACAAATTACCTTACTTGAAGGCGCAGATGTAGTGTTCTTATGACATGGGCTATGGATCAAGCATTGTAAATGTGGTAACACTAAAGTGTATTCTGTTGTTCCGCCTAAGACTGCGCATGGGCATCTACCACCCACTCTACCACATCTTTTCCCTTCAAAATTCAACTCAACTCAACACATTGTCTTGTAACTACAAGTATGATACCCAAACAGCCAAAAAACACAAAGAGCAACTGTATCCAATGACATACATGTCTAGTCTATCTGGTTGTTTTCTTTCTCTCTTGAATTGACGTAAGATGGGGTCTTCTCCTCGTGTTGTTGCAAGTCTATCAGTGGTGTTGTTTGGAGAAGTGCTCTGAATAGAAGAGCTCTGAGTGACTGAATCAGTGGAAGGCTGTTTCATGCTACCCCTTGTAGATGATTGTCAGAAACAAGAGATTCGGCAGTGCTGACGGCTGGAGGTTGAGTACTCTGATAGTTGTCGGTGTCATGTGAAGTTTATCCAGACATAACCACGCGGGGAATTGATTCTTTGAAGTGAATTGGATCGTCGTCAGCTTCTGGTGCCATTTGGCGGGATATAATAATGTTGTCAGTAGATTAATGTGGGTCCACACGCGACCTTAGCTGATCAATGTAGTGTTTCCATGTAACACCCCATTGAGGCAGGGAAACATGGTACTTGAGAGGGCCTAAAACCTGTATACCGATACCCGGGCTCCTCTTTGGCTCTTGAGTTTGGTAATCACGCACTATGGCAGTATCTCCCACTGAGAATGAGCGTAACGGGGAAACGCTTGTTATGGCATAATTTCTGAGCATCCTGCAATTGGAAAACCATTTCAGGTACAGATGGATGCAGAATAGTAAATCGTGTGCGAAGAGTGCGGCGCATGACGAGCTCGCATGGTGGTTCTCCAGTGGTGGTGTGCTGAGTGGTCCCGTAATGTAAAAGCCATGCTGCCAGCTTGATCTGTAGGGGCGTACGGCTTAGTTTTTCATTCCGCTCTACAAAGATCGCACTGCTCGTTTCGCCAAACCAGTGATAGCTGAATGAAAATTTGGGCTTCGAATATGCGTTTCCCATTCTGTTTCACAAATGTTGCGAATTCCTCAGACGTGAGAAGCGGCCCGTTGTCTGGAACCAGCTCTGCTGGAAAGCCATCTGTAGCAAACCTTTTCCGCAATGCCTGAATGGTGGACTGCGCCGTTGTGGAGTGAGACATGTAAATTGCTTCCAGGCAATTGGAGTGGGCATCTACCAGAATTAAAAAATCGGTGCCATCTAACTTAGCAATGTCAATGAGGACCCGGTCCCAAGGAGTGCTGGTCCACGACCAGCTATGTAATGGGGCACTGGTTGGGTTTGGCTGCAAATGTTGACATGTGTTACAAAAACGGGCAATATCCTCAGCGGCTGCATCCAGCTGGGACCACCAAAGGCGGCTTCTGGTCATGCTTTTCATGCGAGAGGCCCCATCATTGTCGTCATGCAGTTCCTGAAGTAGACGGGAGCGATCAGATGTGGAATGGATGACTCGATTTCCCCAAACAAAACAATCTTAAGAGACTGACAGCTCCCATTTCCTATTAAAATAGGGGCGTGAATCTTCATATTGACATTGGGTGGGCCATCTGGTCTTTGTCCAGTGAAGACCCTTTGAGGTAATTGAATCCTGTCTGGTGGCTGTTGCTAGTTGCTTAGCAGTAAGAGAAAACCATCGCAGGTGATCAATAGTACAGACCCATTCAGACTGTGTGATGAAGTTACTCTCCAACCCTGGACAAAGCAGTCGCGACAAAGAATCAGCAGTGGCGTTCTTCTTAGAATACTTGAATTCTATAGAGTATGAGTATGACGACAGAGTAAGGGCCCATCTCTGTAAACGAGTTGCTGGCATAGTGGAAACTCCGTTTTTCGAGCCATAAATCGTAAACAAATGTTTATGGTGACTAGCTGGTACGAATGGTCTGAACTGGTGAATTTTATTTATCCCCGATATGATGCCCAGGGTCTCGCGTTTTATCTGAGCATATTTCTTTTCACTGGCCGTCAATGTTCTCGAATCATAAGCAATTGGACGCTCTTCTCCATTAGGCATTATGTCTGATATAACAGGTCCAACACGAAAAGCGGAAGCATCTGTTGCCAGCCGTAATTGTCAGCCGTAATTGTAAGTCAGGATTGTATGCAGTGAGGACAGTGGCACTTGTCAACTGTTGTTTGACTGATGTAATAGCTTGTTCACACTGTGCTGTCCAACTCCAACCAGCCCCATTTTGTAGCAGTCTGGTGAGTGGATGAAGCAATGTTGATAGATGCGAAATGAATCGTCTATGGTACTGAAACATGCCCAAAAATGATTGTAGTTGAGACACTGTTTCCGGCTGAGGTCATTTGTAATGCTCCTCCTAAGTTAGATTGACATGAACTGCTTGAGCATCAATTCACTGCTCCAGGAACTCAACGGAGGGCTGAAAGAAACGACACTTTCCTTTTTGCAATTTAAGGCCATGTTCCTGTAGTGTTGTAAGGACATTTCACAGGTTGTTTCCGTGTGCCTCTACGGTGTCCCCTGTCACCAACAAATCATCAATGTAGTCACCAACACCTTCCAGGCCGTAAAGCACTTGTTCCATAGCCTTTGCAAATTTAGCAGGGGCACATGCAATATCGTAAGCTAGCCTGGTGTCCCTATAAAGATCCTCGTGAGTGTTGACAGTAGTGGAAGGCTGAGAATGGTCATCCAGTCGCATCTGTTGGTCATCTTAGGATAAGTCTAAAGTCGTGAATCCAGTTAATCACACTAAGAATCCAGTGATCACAACAATAATGTTGACATAAGCCAAGCTACAACAGCGCGTGCACGAAAGAGGTACAAATTTGTTATTCCTAAAGCCAAAAACAATGGATTGCAAAACCCATAATGGAGCCAAAGTTCCATAGAGACCTTAACGATATACTAGCTGCAGTTCTTGAGAGAAGGAGCACTACCCACAAGTCACTGAACTTTGAGCTTAATATTGCAGCAATGCTTGGACTACTCAAGGAAACTGTTACAGTAAACTACAAAAGCAGATTCTGACGCTAGCTAGCTAAAAACTTTTACACTGGCCACTGTGGTCCATCAACACTTTCTTGAAATCCAACATATTCCTTAGTTTTATAAAAAAAAAGTGTTCTCTGATAAACGTCACAACACATGCTGATAGCACTCTTCTTACTTCCCTGCTCATTTTCCTGTGTACCCAGTATATAAACTGCTGGGAAGATGTCAATCTCAACAATCTGTAATGTCAAGTATTTACATGACGCAAACGACTTCAGTACGTTCTACCACACTACTAACCTGCAGGTTAGAGGCTTCGTGATGGAATTCTGTCTCACTTTAACCATTTCTACCACCGCTGTGCGCAGCACCCATCTATTTAGGCACACAGAAGAAAAATACTCGTGCTGAGTGATGCAACTGAAACAATGCAACATTTAGTCTAGTTGATCCATTTCTTGCCAACAAAGACATTCTTTACTGGTAGGCTTGATAGCACACGTTCCACAGCTACACCACTCCGTGTTGCCCACTCTCTCGCCATCTTCAACTGCATTTGATCTTCTTCCGTCGTCACCGTCTACATTTTTCGTATTATCTGCATCTTCCGTACTCCAAGAATCATCAACTACTCTACGCTCAGACTCAAAACGGTAATGTTCAATGTCAGCCATGTCCAAGTCTACATCTGGCAGCTCCCACGTATATTAGCGTTGTACTGTTCGCATCATGAACGAATGGCCTCATAATATATAACGTCGACAGACTACACAGTTACAACCCCATAATTTACAAGCTTCTGCTTGCAATAGGAGAAGGGTGAGCGCTGTTAATCATTGATAGATTTATCACTCACACTAGTGCCTGGCATCTGAAACTTACACACAAAACCATGGGAGTTTCCCTTTACTGCATTTTCTGTGGGCGTGCACTGTCCTAAGGTACAAAAATTTATTATGAAGAATTATGCAGACGTCGAGATTTTTGAAAGAACTGTTTCTTAGAGGCTGCAGTGGCGGATTTAGATAGGAGCATTGAGAACAAGCCCCCTCTTCACAAATGCTCTCAATTGCTCATGCTATATTTCTGTGCGCAATTGGAAGGTTTGGCCTTTGCAGCGATACTAAACTAGTAAAAATGGGTAAAGCGTCGTGTTGTAGCTTTCGTGTCTCCACATCTGGGATAAATGCATAGGTACAGCTGAGACGTAGCAGGCCGTAGGATGAGAGGGTTCGGGAAGTTCAAACGAATCCCCCGCACGTTGAGAAAGGTCCGCTTCTTCAATGAACATAGTTTCTACTCAGGAATTGCGCCTACATCTCAAGCGTATAGAATTAGATTCTCTTAATATTACACACCCTCATCCTACATGTTCTACTTAATAACTAGCATTATTGTAATGTTAGTATTAGTTATTACATGGGTAGCTGGTTTTATGGCATTTATTGACCCGATACCTCACGGGATTATCAACGAGATAATTGACCGAGCCGGGGGCAGGTTCAATTATTGAGGTCATAGCTAGGCTCTGAGGCCCGAGACGTCCATAATGCCATAAACACCACATACCCATAATATGTAATTTATTGTATAGGCGTGGATTTGCATCACCTTTTAATGCTGCTGAATGGGACAGCCCATGTGAAGCAGCAACACCTGCACTTCTCTTCCACTTTTCAAATTGTAGCGTTACATTCTACATGGGCAACAATCAATAAATAACTTGTTTGTGCTTGTAACCTTGCTGACGTAATTAGTAGATTTAATAGTGTTATGTGTCTGTCCTAAGTGCGTTGTGTTGTGTGTTGGTAGCTAATAGCTTGCGAAAGTTTGTATAAGGGAAAGGTGCTAATAGACTGGATGACATTTAGTGTATTGTATTCGAGCCTGATGTTTACTCTAAAATTTACCCAGAGTATATGCTGTTGCTATGACAGTGAGTTGATTATCTGTATATTTTACCTCCACGTGACCTGTGCAAACGCTGCAACTGGCTCATATTGCGTACCCAACCACACCCATACAATATGGAGTATATGTTTCGATTGGATTACCGCTGGGACAAGCAATAGCGTAATTTCATTGATGCATGTATACTCTTGTATGCCATAGCAGTGTTACAAATTGTGATCAATATAAGGCAATGATGTCAACAGCAACTTCACGGTACAAGTCTGGGGTATAATACATCGACATACATACATACATGCATGCATGCATACATACATACATGCGTACGTATATACATCGCAAATAGCAAATAGATAAGGAGCTGCCGTTAAACGGTAATGCCCTCTGGCGGATGGCTGGGTTCCTGTGCTCTAAGCAGGAGCTGATGGCTGTGCTAAGCGATCTCCTGCAGTGTGGCCAGGTGCTCGCAGGAGCACCGACTGCGACGCCAACTGAGGTGTGTGCACCCGAAAGTCCCACCCGGACAGCAGTGGCTGATGGACTTTGTCGGAATCCCATACATAAGTACATACATACATACATTTCATTTTTGCATCTAGAATTACCCGCAACAAACCGATCCATTTAATTGTGGAATATGGACTTGTGTGGTAAGTCTGTATAAACTCGTCTACTAATTCCAAAAGTAAATGTATATACTTGTTGTTACAGAACATGCTTTCAGCAGCTGTGGACAATCCTCGTGTAGCCAGCAACGTATGGCAGATTTGGAGTGGTATAAACATTAACTGAGTCCATTACGTCGACTTCATTAATTTTAGATCAATCCCAATGACATGAGGACATGGATATTGCATCGAATTGTTCTTACAGGGGCCGTTGAAAGGTACGCGTACAATTTATAGATCTAACAAAATACAATTTACTGATACAATACATGTACTGTATCCAAGAGAGAACAGAAAGATGAACTATTTGAAAACGACCATGATGAGGATCCACATTCTAGTGATTGCATTACAGGGACAGAAACAACAATTCATCAAGTAATTGATTTAATTGAGAAATGCACGGCTTGAAAGAGACGATTTTTAACTGTTACTAAATTGTAATTTTTGTATGAACCTTATTCACCAGGCGAACACCTTACAGCTAATGACTCTTTAACGGTATCAACACTGCAAAAAAATTCAGATACACACTGTATCTATTTGGACATATGGTTATCACTAATCTGCTTATGCAAGGTATCGTTCAAGCCAGGAAAAGTACCCTTTTCTGTTGAAGGCACAACAGATCCCGACAGATCAAGGTATAGGAGCGTGATCTACAAGTAGCATATTTGAGCACAAAAATGTGTATTATTGTTTATCAGCAGTTATTCTTCGAAGGTTCATACACTGTGTATTGTGTTTCTGTGTTCCATACGTTTTTTGTTGTTGTTAAACAGAAAGTCAAAGAAAGGAAACTGATAAAACGTGATTATAATATTAGATCGTCTGCAAAACGGAAAAGAACAGGTAAATTTTTGCTGTGCATAATATTCTAAGCATGCCTACCCAATTCGTCTCTAAACATTATGTAGCAATCTCGCATATATGTATATTAATGTCGAATTTTTTGTATTCGCGGTCTTTTTCATTTCATACTCAGAAAATAAACAATTCGAGTGATGAATTGAATCAACTGAAGGTATCATGCTGTAGCCTGGCTCTTTTTTGCTTCAAATACATGTTCATCTTTCTACAGTTATCGAATGTACTGTTGATGAAATAGACGGGACATTGTAATACCTGGAACAGAACTGGTATATTAGAGCATTGCTGAAAGCATGTCCTGTCCGGAGCTCCCGAAAATCTGGAAGATCGCTCAGTTTTCACGACATGGGAAAGAAATCCAAGAAGCAGAACACCTCCTGGTAGGAGCCAAGTTTCCAAAGGCTATTCAAACTAAAGTCAAAATTTTTCTGAAAACTTGGTATTTCCAAAACGAAGTGCAGCCGTGCAAGAGCCATGAAATCGATGACTTTATGCAGTGGATGGGAGAAACAGGGAACTGGAGATACGAGAACAAATCCATGCACGCTATTTACCACATACTGACTTATCATCATCGCCGTAGATGGGTTACTGACGAATTTGATAAAAAAATTGAATAAAGAAAAAATAAGTATTTTATGCTTAGACGGTTTCAGATAAGTGAAACGTGCTGTTTTAAAATTTTTAAATTAATTTCAGTTTTATCTCTAGATAAGAAAGAATAGCAAATATATTTACATCAATTCATATTTCTCTTCCAAATAGTGCTTTGGATGTGCGTTTCTGAACTTATATTTACAGCGATCTAAAGTCGACCATAGCCTAACTATTTTAGATTGTAAACTATAACTAGAGAAAGTCTGATAATACAAGTAGAGAAAGTGATCAGATGCATGGGTCTACTAGGTAGTGTTTGGTATGCACACTTATTTCGTTTATGCCATCATCATCTCCTACATCACATCTCTAATTGCATACCAGAGTAGTGTCACACTTGACTTCAGCGTAAATATAAAGGTCGAGATGCACACAACTGCTGCAAGTGACGAAAGCGTAAAAAGATTGTGACGTAAGAAATGAGCAATGAACAATCTATAAGTTAACTAATTAATTAAAAGTACACACTCATCCCTAAATATAAACCGATCATTTTCTCAAAGTGTTTTTATACTTGTTTCATTCACTCTTTAGCTATGTAGGTTAAGTGAGTCTTTATTCTTCGTACGTAGTATACCACTGAGCACTCAGTCTCTCTGATACTGAATGGTCGACATAGGGCGCGAGTACAGTCTGTTCGACAAGGACTGGAAAAACTCGCTTTGATTTTTCCTGACGTCCACAACTTTCAATGGCCATCGTGACAGCAATTTCGTGATTTTATACGTTTATCGTCTAACGTTTTGTCGTGTTTTGCGCGCAAAAGATCACGCTAGATAGCAAAATCCCATTCGAACGAATTCATCTGAATGGGATTTCGACATTTCCAATCTATCCAGAGCTGTTTCAAAGTACTGAATGAGTTGCTTCTATTGTGAAAAGTAGTGACATTGCATTTTCAGCATCGGCAGACGTAAGACGCGAACATGAAACGGCGAATGAGTCGTCAAAAGGCGCGAGTACGGTCTGGTCGACAAGGACAACAGAATCTTACCTTGCGTTTCCTGACGTCTCCAAGCTTCAATGGCCATCCTGACAGCAATGCCGTGATTTGATACGTTTAGCGTCTAACGTTTTGTCGTGTTTCACGCGCAAAAGATCACGCTAGATAGCAAAATCCCATTCGAACGAATTCGTCTGAACGGGATTTCGACATTTCCGACCGATCTAGAGCTGTTTGAAAGTACTGAATGGGTTGCTTCTATTGTGAAAAGTAGTGCCATTTCATTTTCAGCATCGGCAGACGTAAGACGTGAACATGAAAGAGTCGAATCTACCCATCGAGATGCGCGAGTACGGTCTGGTTGACAGGGCCGTCAAACTTTGATTTGCTTTCCTGACTCTCAAAAGCATTTTAAGTGGTTTCCATAACAGCTCAGACAACTTTTAGGTTTAGTAGATAACGCCTAGCGTCGAGATTTTACCAAGGCAAACTTGTCTTGGGTTCATAGGCGTTCTACGTCGTTTCTGAAAACGACTAGACTTTGCAGACTGTGTAAAAGTGAGCGAAATGTGTATGTATTGCATTCAGAAAGTTCAACGTCTCAACCGAAGACGGAAAACATAAAAATCCCATTGGGACGAAAGATTCTTCCCAGTCCCGTTCGAACGAAAGAATCCCAGTAAAAAGATGAACAGGGCCCTAATGGCCCATGTTACTGCAGATGCTAAGTACTTGGTATGATACTTTCTACGATACTACCATACAATTGAAACACTATCAGTAGTCACTTTCTATATGTCACTTTCTGTATGTCACTTGTTCTTTGCTGCTTGGTCAGAACTGAGGCTATTGTATGTTAGTTCCATGCCCAAGGTAACTTATGTATGTGGTCCTCCCGCACTTGAACTCTGATCCAAAATCCCGGATGTTTCCAATCTCCAACTTCACACTCTAAACAAATGACCCACATACATACATACATACATACATACATACATACATAGATACATACATACATACATACATACATACATACATACATACATACATGCATACACACACACATACATACATACATACGTACATACATACACACACATTTTATGTTTGTACATACGTACATACAAGAGCCGTTAAGGCCCAGGTTTGATACTGCAAGTACAATCTAAACTCAGTTACTATATCTCATCATGTTCGTCTTCATCTTTGCTGCATGGGAGTGCTGCTGCTGCTGCCGCTGCTGCTGCTGCTGCCGCTGCTGCTGCCGCCGCCCCCGCCGCCGCCACGCACTGCCGCTTCTGCCGCTGCCGCTGCCGCTGCTGTTGCTGCTGCTGCTGCTGCTGCTGATGCCGCTGCTGCTGCTGCTGCTGCTGCTGCTGCTACAGTCACTCCATCATGTCACCAGGTACGTCCCACTCCGGAGAGAGAGGCAAGTGTATGGTAGTTCCTTGCCCAACGTAACTTAAGTATGTGGCCCTTCCGCACTCAAACTCCGACAGGAAGGTCCTGGATGTTGCCAATCTCCAAATGCACACTAACCAATTAAGCCACATACATACATACATATATACAGACATACAAACATACATATATATATATATATATATATATATATATATATATATATATATATATATATATATATACTTTCATACATACATGCACACATACATAGATGCATACATACAAACATACATAAATACATACATACATACATACATACATTCATACATACATACACATACATACATACATACATACATACATACATACGTACGTATATACATACATACATACATGAATTCGATTAGTGGCAGCGACCTCTATTTCTAACAAGGTTACGGAACTGCGGCCTTAATTTTTAAGTCTCTACTTCACAGTGTGACACGTTGGTACTTGTACGTCACATTTTTTCTGTTGACGTAAGTTGACACTTTTAGAAGTGCCAATTCTAGATGAAATTGCCAAAACTATCAGAGCATCTACGATAAATAATTTGATAACGAATGGGCTTGAATGAGAGGCATGCAAGTGAAGCTTACAAACGCGAAGTGCAAATTACGGATGACGTACAACTACCGTAGATACTTCAATAATTATAAAGAGTGCGTTAGGATGAAATTGGCGTGGAAGCATAAAAAACGTTTTTATGTAGGCGTGCCTAGTAACTTTGCTGTTATTGCGGCCTCAATTCGAGGGCGGCCTGTATATTTAACATGGCTACTCAACTGCGGCCTGTATTCAAAGAAATATGGTCCATGCCATAGATGTATACATACATACATGAACATGCGTCCCATGTGCGTATCACGCAGATACCTTAATTCATTTTACAGCTCAATATTTTCCCTAATATTTCTAATAGCCTCTTTCGACTCAAGATTATATTTGAGTACATGCATTGTCATTGAATAAAGTACTAAGCGACTATCGGCTGTGAGATGACATCAGCCAATTTTGTCAAGGTGAAACTTCGAGTTCTGAAACCTTAGTTGGTGTCACAAGCCTTTACTCCCGTAAATATTGTCTCCAGGAAAATGCTAGCGCAGGGCCAGAAATCTCTGGAGTAGCGCATGCACATGCGGGAGTCTAGCTGTTAGCTGGAGGCGTAAACAGTATCTGGCAGCCTTCCTAACGTACAGTGTTTATATTTTGGTGTGTCTGTGTGTGTGTGTGTGTGTGTGTGTGTGTGTGTGTGTGTGTGTGTGTGTGTGTCTGTGTGTGTGTGTGTGTGTGTGTTTGTGTGTTTGCATACATCTATATGCAAATGTTTAAGGTTTTTGTATCTTCGGTGTGTTAATGTAAAACAACTATAATTTACAGAATCTCGGAAATATTTTGCAAATGTGAAAGCCTCTATCGACG